>NC_046657.1:168389222-168390483 GCF_010883055.1 Belonocnema kinseyi
CCCCCCCCCCCATAGCTCTACCCTTCTTTTTCTTTCTTGCCGCCGCTTTGGTAATCCGCATAAAATCCTTGTCCAGTGACTCCAAAAGAACGTCTTCTCTGTCCTTCTCGACTCACGACTCTTGCACTATCACTATATCAAAGGAATTTAAGAAACTCCACACTCCTTTAACCTTTCGTCTCTCCGCAAGATTCCATTCAAAACCTTTAATAACCCCACTCGCCACCTGTCCCCCCTCTACTTGCACGAAAGGGCTCCTTCTTCACTCTTCCTTCCTCCTCGCTCCATGTGAATATGCTGTCGTTGATTACCCAGCGCATATAGCTGGCACTAGCTTTATCTCCGTTCCTCCTTGTTTACCCAACTTTGCTTCTAACCCGATCCTGAATCTCCTTCTCTCTGCATGTCAGGTCATCGTCGACAAATATTCTGCCCCCCCCCCCCCCCCCCCCCCCCCCCCCCCCCCCCGAGTCTATGCTTGTTGGCCAGTAACCGTCTCTTTGTCCCCCATGAATCCAGTTTAATCAAGACACCCCCGGCTATATGTCTTAGACTTTTAATCGTAATATCAACACCTGTCAAGTCCAATAACGTCGTTCCTATTTCCTGTCCCAGATCTCTCCTTCTGGACTGAAAACTTCGCATTATAACACTGTCCAGTGATCCCAGATCTGAAACGAGATGCGGTCCAATGCTATGACAGGGCTATGTCCGTGTGAATATAGTAGGAGACGCTGTAAATGACGAGTTGCGCGCGCAACCCATTTTTCCTCTTCTGAATTTGAAAACTCGAAGATGCACGATTGCCGGTCGGAGCACTTCGTCGATTCTATTTATATATCTATGTGCTGACAGCTAACTGCTTTGAAATAAATTCAGGAGATTGGGATTTTAATATTTCCAGATTTCGATGCGGACGATTCTCATGATTTGAATAGATCGCGCGCCTCTTGATATTCGTATATTTTGAGGTTATGTTATTTCATGTATAAAAAATAAATTATATAAATATTAATACTATTATATATATATTTTTTTTAATAATGATAATATTATAACTATGTTATATTATAATAGTCTATTTTTTTTCATTTGAAGGTTCATCTCTTTCACTGAAAATACATTTTTGAAACTGACAATCAATCAATACCATTTTTGGTAAGAAATCATGTCTTTTGTTAAAAGGTCGTCTTTCTTTGTAGAAATTAAATTGCTTTATGGAAAATTTATACTTTTAGATTAAAAATTACATTTTTCGGTT
>NC_046657.1:168390583-168399010 GCF_010883055.1 Belonocnema kinseyi
CGCGCAACTCGTCATTTACAGCGTCTCCTACTATATTCACACGGACATAGCCCTGTCATAGTATTGGACCGCATCTCGTTTCAGATCTGGGATCACTGACACTGTCTTCTCTTCCGTCTTTCTTCAAGTTCATACTCCAGCTCGCCCCCACCAAGCTTCTCCGGTGAATTTTGCTCGCTCATATTTTCATTATGTTTACCTCCGTTTCTCTGTCGAGACTCTGATCGGGCACGGTGAAATCGGCATGGCTCTTCTCCCTCCCAACTCTGTCTCGAGCTCCGTCTGCTTCTGTTTATATCAATATTCCCATTCCTGTCCTTCATTTGCTGTGAATCCTCATGGGCTGATTCAATCGTCCCATCGCTTGACACCTGCGTATTTCTCCTATATTGTCCCTGTTCTATCAACCCAAGCTCGTACCTTACTCTCGCCAATTCTTCCTTCACAGCTGATAACTCTTCAGTCAGTTCCTTCGCCCATTCTCTCGATTTTCTAAGAGCCGAAGTCCCACCAGTCGTTAAGAATTCCTCTTATCACTTCGTTCCACTCTTTCGTATGTGCATCGCTTATTACCTCCTGCTCTGCGTTGAAGCTTCCGCCCCCCTCGACTTCGCTATCTCCTGCTTCACCCGATAATTCCCCTACATTAAAGTCTCCTGCCTCTGATTCTACCATCAATGGTACTTCATCATTTGAGTTGTCTTCTTCTTCTTCCGATATTCCCTTTTTCCCCGTTATCATTTGCCCTACTAGAGATCTCTGCAGTTTGCTCGAGGTCTTAAACACCGATTGGTCGTTATTATGAACCAGGAATCCTGCTAGCCTTCTCTCTGCTGCTTCCTTTCTCGATAATACTTGTCCACTCTGCTCATTTTTAGAAAAAGGTGGCACTGCAGGTCGCCCTGTTTCCGGTGACGACGATAATAATCTGTCCTGGTCGCCATTTTTCCCATCAATCTTCCTAACCTCACTGTCTCCCATCACTTCAACTTCCTTTCCAAAAATATAATCCCACAAGTCTCCCCACTCACTGATAGCACTCACCCATCTGTAACCACCTTCACTTAATCCAAATCCAATGCACCATACACCGTATGTACCGAAAAATTACGGAAAACTCGATTTTCTTGACGCCCGATCTAGCGCGCATGCTAACTGCTCGCGATCCCTATCGGAAGTCTCCAATGATCTAAATATTTGTTCCATTTCCTGGAAAGTATTAAAAGTAGCTTCGCTGACGTAGAACAGCAAGCTTTCTTTCCATTCTTTGTAGGCTGCGAATTTGGCTACATCAAGATGTGCAAAACTAGCCGAATTCCTGGAACCAACTGATGCAATGCAAGAATCACAGTTCTTACTGTTTTTCTCAATGCTGTTTATAAGATAACCAGCAGTGCGATATAAAGCATTCTTCTCAATAGTGCCTAATGGATCAGTAGGCAGTGGTAATAAACCTAAATCCATTGTGGCATTGGCTGGAGAAGGTAGAAAAATGGAGTATGTTGATCCAGCCACTTGACTTTCTTGCAACTGATTTCTGACTACACTGATTGCATTAGCTGAGGTAGCTTTAGCAGGTGCTAGTAATGATGGTGCAATTGCCGTTAAGACAGATAATAGCTTTCGTCATAATCGTGGTACTGGAATGAATGGGTCTGGAATACAGCGTAATGGAAATTAATCGCAAGTCGTATTTAAATTGTAAAACATTAGGCATAACATGCTTTGAACGAATTACGCTAAATAAGTTTTCAATAACATCCTAGCTAAATTTGGATGTGAGGACAAATTAAAAACCTTTCTTATTTAGAATATACTCGCTGAGCTCAATGACGGACATTGCGGACAGCATGAATCCTTTTTGACAAGGTTTGAAAATCCCAGCTTCGCCAATTCGAATCCTTCCCGTAAGGTCCGTTTCAGAAAAGTAATTGTTTCCTCGTATTTATCTGTGCTGAATTTGCTGATCGCACTTTGCAGATTCCTCGATGTCATCAATCTGTATCACTTTGCAAGATTGCCAAAGAACCAAGCAGTAGTTTCATACTCGGGTTTTGTATTTTCATCTGCTAAAAAAAACAATGCAGCGCTCACTTCTGGGTTCAACATTTGGTATGCCTTGTTAACCTTCATTTTTTGAAAATTTCTTTTTTTTTAACAATGACATCTTCTGCCTTAATATGTGGTGTTAAAGTGAAAACTAAGTCTTCTTGTGACTTTAGCATTTTAATTAAATGATCAGCGTCAACAATATTTGTAGAAAAATTGTAAGCTTCCTGAATATCCTGTGGTAAATATATTTTTTTGTTATTGATTATTTTGCACTGTATTTTTTAGCAAACGTGGCAGACGGTCAGGATCCCTATGCGGATGAGTATGAGGAATCAAATTTTGTATTCCAGTGTTTCTGCCAGCATTATCTGTCAACATCATTTAGAACATTTGATATTTTATGTTCTAATTACGAGAACATTTCGTTCAAAATCCCAGGTCTAAATTTGATGTGCTCGATTCGCCTGCTGAGAGTCCTGCGGGATAGCAAGGGAAATCCTTGTCTAAGAAGCTGATCATAACCTGTGTTTCCACACGTGAATTTTAAACGCAATGCTTTTTTAATTGTTGTATTAGACCATTCCTTGGGTTTTGGCTTTCCTTTGGCTCTCTGCTGCATAACTAAATTTCGAATTTGATCCTCAGTAAACAAAGACATTAATACGTTTTTATAAGAACAGTTGACGCTACTTACCTTGCCGCTTTACCTAAATCTCGGTCAAGCTCTTCCCCCACCACGAACGCGACGGCTAGGCATCCGAGAATTGTTCCGCTCGCTATTTACGTTGTCATCAATGGTTTAGGTCCTTTAAAGCAATTTTAAAGTGCAAAAAGTCATTATATGCTTTGTTAATGAGGCTTATAAAAGAATTTCGAAATCATAATATTTATGTGTTATGATAATTTCTTTGTCACATGGGATAACCTCAGGCGTGGCAAATTTAATCAAAGGTTTATCAATAATTCGTAAATACTAACCTATTTTTCAGTTTATTCCGCGAGAGAACGATGCAAGATTAGACTCGAGAGTGGGGGAACATCGTTACCAGGAAAATTACTCCCCTACGGTCCCATCCGCGGCAAGGTAAATAGCGTCGACTGCAGCATTTCCATCTCTTTCCAATTTCCGTTTTTCATTAATTTTTCATTACATTATCAGCAATTACTGCATTCAATGAGCCCCCTGTCATCTTTTCTTCTGCAGTCAGATTTCTTGGACTTTCATGTGGCTCACATGAATTAAAGTAAACATCAATATATCAGTAATGAACACAATTTTTGGAACAGTTGGTTTGCCTAAATAATATACAAAAATGAAATTCGTTTGAAAATAAAAATGTCTGTTATAAAGTTAAGAAGTTATTTTATGAAAACAAAAATTTGAAACTGTATGCAGAATTTTTACGCCTTAATATTCTTCATCTCTCATTACGTACAGCAGCTACACAAAAAAGTACAAAGCAAGACAGCAATTATAATAGTCTTGCTTTAGCAGTTTAGAACATGATTCTTTTTTTGTAATTCTCTTAAAGGCATTGTTTTTATATGTTTATCTTTTGATTTACTGATAAAGTTCAATCAGTGTCAGGCACAGGAGCTTCAGAAATTGTAATTGTTTCAAAAACTAATTCACTTGGAATATTAGTCGAAATGTGCTCCTGTGAAAAATGTAACTTTCAAATAAATGGTTGATATCTACATTTCTGTTTATGAGAGATTAAGAAAATAAAACTGCATGAAAAGTATTTAACAAAAATATTCATCAGAATATTACCATTTCTTCAGGATTCGCTACTAACACGTGGCAAGGAGCAACTGTCCTGGCAGATGATTTACTCATATTATAAGAAACTTGAGTGTCAAATTTTTCCAGCCTTATCTGTTTCTAAAAAAAATTAGAAGATCTTAAAATGTTAAAAACTAGTTGCAAGGATTATACTAGATGTAAGGTGTCGTAAAAGCATGTTCTCTCTAACACTTTTATACATTAGATTGGACACATTTTGATTATATATATATATATATAAACACGAAATTTACAATGAACAAGAATTAATTAAATTAAACATGTATTAAAAAGTAAGAAATTTTAATTAGATTAAAGTAAAAATTAGAATCCTGTTTAACGCTCAATAATAAATTTAATGTGCAGAATTCCTGAAAATAAAACCAAGAATCTAACGATCAAGCTTGTGCAACCACCTAAAATTTTTTCTAAAAAAGAAAATAAAAACATTATTTTTTTGGCAAAAAATAAAAAAGAGGTAAGAAAAAGAGAAGGCAACCAACTAAATTCCTTTCTTTATTTCTTTAGACTTTATTTTTATTTGTGAAAAATATTCACAAACGTTTTAGCACTTATACAGCACCCTTATCAAGGCAAAACAAATTTCTTCAAGAAAAACCTCTCATTTTGCTTTCCTATGTTTTATTTTCTGTATACAAAAAAAAAATCTTCTTTTTTATTTTAGGTAAATTTTTTTTTTTTTTTTTTAAATTATAATAGGGAAATTTTTTGTGGTTGCCCAAATTTATACCTTTCCCAGATAGCACCAAACTATGGAAATTCCAAGAACGTCCTTGGAACGTTCCTAGGACGTCCTATGTCCTAAAGATGACCTAAAGACGTCTTAAAGACATGGACGTCCTCGGGACATCCTTAATTTTTTTGCCCACTAGGTGGATTCTTGCTTTTCTTTTCAGGAATTATGCACATTAAAGATGTATTTTATCATAATAAAAATTTAAAAATCTTCAGCTTATTTGTAAATTTTCGTCGAAAAATCTTATTAAAACACACTCAATTAATTTTTTTTTAATGTCTACAGATACACATACTGTTTTCCCTGATCTCAGAAAAATAGTGTCAGAAAAATAGTAATGTTAGACTCAAAATGTACCTGCAATCATAAAAAATAAGGTACATTTCCGAACTTTGTCAGATTATTTATTGAAAATTAAAACCTTACCTCGCAAACAGGAGATTTCGAGTGAGGTATCCAATCATCTCGATTAATACTTTCTAACCACAATTTTTTAAGCTTAGGATCTTTTGGCATTTGTCTTAAATAAAAACCTTCGCCAGAACTATTAGGGCAGTAAAGAATACAACAGGACACCATGTTTTTTCATTAAAAAGATTTATTTTCCAAACAAACACTCTACGAAAATATATACTGACATATAACCTTTTCTTTAAAATACTTCAAATGTTTTGTGCTTCGTTACGTATTTCCGATTCCGGTTTCGCGGCGGCTAGTATAGGGGGTTACGTGACACAACTCTCTCTAAGGAATTCTAAGCTGATCCAGATGATTATCTAAGCCAAAGATATTATCTTTGTCTAAGCAAACATATCAATGGCAAAAACGCTAAAAACAAGAAATCGAAAATAAAGGCCGAATCAAGCGAGGTAAAATATATTTTTAAAAAATAAATTAGAATTTATTAATGATATAAGACGGCCATTTAGAGATAGTTATACTTTTAAAATCATGTTTAGAAACCATTTTTACTTTTTCATAATTTAGATCGTTTGAATTTTCCCGCGGAGAATGACGTCACAAAAATATGGCCAATCTATGCGTTTGACGAAAAATGCCGCGAACGGTAGTAATATTCAAACTTTGTTAAGAAAAAAAACAATGTTTCTTACTCAATACAAAATTCTTCCTCCTAAAAATAAAATAATCAGTTGCTAAAGAATCAAAATATCTTTTTATCTAATTTCATGCAACATCCCCATTCGAAATTTTTAATTATTGCTACCAAATTTTAAAACATAATATTTAAAAATTGGCATTATAATGGGTTTTTAAATTTGCATAATTTTCGTACAAGGAAATAAAAATCCAGAGACGTGAACACGCGATTTGCGCGTGTGCAATTACTGTTGGTATGTTAATCAAATACTTCTGTCTTATTTTTTTATATTATTATACACAAAAATTTCTATATTTCGTTACATCCTCATGAAAGAAATTCTATAGAAAGTCTGCTATTAAAAAAATATTTATGGATAGTCTGCATCCGAAACGAATATAATCAACTTTCCTTTTAAAAAGTTCCTAAATGCCTTTTCTGTACAAATGCATCCTTCCTTAAGTAAATAGAAAAAAAAAACTTCAAATGACAAGTACTAAAAAAGTAAAGTCATTTGTGACTACAGTATATAAATTGCACTTTGTGACTATGCACCGTTCTTTAAAACAAAATTATTCTTTCTCAATAGTTATTTCTGATACAAGGACCCTAAGTAGCACTTTTTCGACCGAGGGCGAAAGTTGTGGATTCGTGGCGTAGCAAATAGGCTGCATAGAGGCCTATTAAAAAAACTCGAGAGAAAAGAAACCTAATTAAAACCCCCAAGTATCCTAAATAAATACCTTAAATACCTTATAAATAATTTAGCGATTGAAGAAAAAAATTGATCACTCGCATAAATTGTTAAGTAAATTATTATTGTATGATTGAAGGATTTTTTGAAGGCTTAGGATGGCGTAGACGTTGGTTTTTCAATGTAGACCAAGTAGCCCTTGGATGAAAGAACGCCGCGACACCTAAGGTGGATTTGGTAACGAGCCACCCAGTGCAAGTTGGTGTCAGCACCAAAAATATCGGTCACCGACTCTTTTGGTAAAATTTCTGCGAAGAAATAAAGTCCAGGTGTAATGTTTTGTTTTAATATCTTCAATATTATGTTTTATTTAAACTATTTAAAAATAAATAAAAATTATTTTAATTATTTGTTAAGTTAGAAGCTTATTCAAATTAAATTATTTCTTTTTAATTCAATTTAATTATTAAGTTTCTTTCGGTAAGAGAATACTTCTCTTAGTTTGCTCAGATTTATTGTATTTTTGCAAAGGTTGCGAGAATGGAATTCATCATTTTTATTTGCAATCCACCTATTGAAAAGCGCATGGCGTCATTTGCGATTAATTCTCAAACCATCTTAAAATTACTCGAAATAATTTGAAACTATTTCTTTCGGGAAATCCGTGCTCGTGATTGGATGAAGCTTTCATTTTTTTTCGATTATAATAATAATTGTAATAATATTTGGAACAATGGGGCCCAGTTCTTTGATATACAAAATATATTGTGTAGGTTTTCGACGATTTCTAAAAAAAGAAGCTTTTTATTATAATTTTTATATGTTTCAAGAGAATGAAAAAAATGTCTTAAATTTCCTCTAAAAATTTAAACTTATTTTTTATTGAAAAAAAATTGTTTGAAGAGAAAATGGACAAAGATTAAAAATTTTTTTAAATTATTTACAAACATTTTAAAAAAAGAATATGGAAGATTTTAAACCCAATTTTTTAAGAGGCATTAAAAGGTTTTAAAAAGACTAAAAATTAATTTAAAACATTAAAACATTTTTTGAATGTTAGAAAAAGCGAACATTTTTAACTATATGGAAATACAAACGTTGAAGCTTAAATATTTCGGAAGGTTTCAGGATAATAAAGAAATTCCTGGGAAAATTTTGAATGATTATTTATCTTAAAAAATTGAGTTTAAGAGAAAATTGACACCGATTTCAAAACAGAATGTAGACGATTTTAAAACCAATTTTTCAAATAGTGTGATTACAAAGTTTGATCAAATATTCCATTAATATTAAAAAACTGTCAGAAGGTTCAAAAAGATTCGAAATTAATTTAAAAGTTGAAAACATTTCCAAAAAGGTTTAAAAAATGTATATTTTTGAATGTTTAGAAATAATAAGATTTTTAAACGTTTCAAAAGATTTCCTAAGTTTTCAAAACATAATCTGGAAGATTTGAAGACAATTTTTCTATTTTTCAGAATTTTAAGAAACGGTTTGGAAAAGTTTAAATAATTTTAAAAGTAATTTGAAATTTGAAAAGATTTACAAAAATTCAAAGCAAAATGTAAAGTTTCAAAGACTTTGAAAAAAATGTTGATGCTTTCAAGAAGTTTCAAAGGCGTCAAAAAATTATAAATCTTTTCTAAAGATTTCTGAGAATTTTTTTTTATTTGGAAAAATTAATTTTTGAAACAAATTTAAAAAGATTTTTAAGTATTTCAAAAGATTTATAGATATTTCGGTCTGATTTGAATCAGTTTGCAAGATATTTATTTTCAAGACTTCTAAAAGCCCGAGATATCTTTTAAACAGAATATAATTTTTCCAAAAATTTGACAAAATCCTGTAAATTGAAAATTTACATTTTTTCGACATACATATCTGCAATCTTCGAAAATCTTTTTCATTTTTCTCAAAAATCTTGCGAAAATGATATTTCGATTAAATTTATTTTATTCATTTGATTTATTTTATTCATTTTATTTATTTTATTTTTTTTATTTTATTTATTTTATTTATTTTATTTATTTTATTTATTT
>NC_046657.1:168399110-168404065 GCF_010883055.1 Belonocnema kinseyi
ATTAAAATTCGAAAATTTTTTCTAAAGCCTCCAGGGGACTTCGTTTTCGCACGAAAAAATTTTATGTGCCCTTATTGCATCCGGACCCACAATTAAGACCAATTAAACATTTAAGCAAATAAAAACTATCTACTTTTATATTTTTGTCCTAAAAAAAATGTTGGCAACAACAAAAATTTCAACAAAAAAGTTAAAGCTTCAACTGGAACAGTGAAATTTTCATTAATGAAACAATTCAGGATAATAAAAACATTATCTTGGAATTCATGGTAAAATTTAAATTAATTTTTTATCTTGAAAATTTAATTTCAAGAGAATATTTAAAAAGATTTTAAAAATTAAGAAAGATTATAAAATATTAAAAAATATTTCTAAAATCGTCGTTCGTAATTTTTCAGAATTTTAAGAAAATTTTTAGAAAAATGAGAATCATTTTTTTAAGATATTGAGAAGCTTTAAAAGTTTTGAAAATAATTTTTAAAAAAATTTTATTTGAAAATATCTCAAAATTTTTTAAACAAAATGTACATTTTTGAAGATTTCGAAAAAAAATTCGAAGCTTTTCAAGAAGTTTAAACGGCTTCAAGAAAATATAAAAACTTTCTTTAAGTTCCTGGGAAAAATTGAACTGACTTTTTATTTTTCCAAGAAATTCTAAGAGAAAATGAACAGATTTCAAAAAATTTTAAATTATTTTCTAAAATTTGGAAAAAAATTGAAAAAATTTTCAAGCAAAATATTTTAATTGAAAAGATTACAAAAAATGATAAAAAAATTCAAGTAAATTTAAAATATTTCGAAATTTTAAAAAGATTAAAAATTAATTTAAAATTTGAAAATGTTTAAAAATATACATTTTTTAAAATTGGAAATAAAAATTTGGAAGCTTTTTAAAGATTTTAAACAATTCTGGATAATAAAAAAATTATCGTAGAATTCATGGTAAAATTTAAATTGACGTTTTACCTTGAAAATTTAATTTCAGGAGAATATTTAAGAAGATTTTAAAAAATTAAGAAAGATTATAAAATATTACCAAAGATTTATTTTGTTAACAAAATGTACATTTTTGAAAATTTCGAAAAAAATTTCGAAGCTTTTTAGGAATTTTGAAAGGTGTCAAGAAAAAAAGATCTTAAATTAATTCTAAACGTCTTTTAACATAACAGAAAAAAATTGCAAAATTAATTAATTTTGAAACAAATATCGATTTTTAACAAAAAATAAAATAGTTGAACTTTTAATTAAAAAAGTTAATTTTTAACAAAAAAGATCAATTTTCAACAACAAAATAATTTTTACTAAAAAAGTTAATGTTTGGTCAACCAGATTGGTTTTCGACTAAAACTATAGAATATTCAATTGGAATAAGTTAAATTACCAGTTAAAAAAATTACTTTCGACAGAAAAAAGTAACTGAAAAAAATACTTACATTTTTAAACAAGGTGATGAATTTTCAACTAAAAAAGATTGTTTTTCGACCAAAAATTGAATAATTAAATTTTTATTTAAAAAATAAATGTTCAACCAGACTCATTAATTTTTATTTAAAATTATGGAATAATAGTTAAATTTTCAGTTTGAAAAATCAAATTATTTTAAACCAAAGAATAAACAAATATTCAACAAAAAATGGAATATTCGGCAATAAAAATTCCTTTTCACCCAAAGAAAAAAGAAGTTTTCAATCAAATAGCTCATATTTCTACCATATAAATGAATTTTTAATTAAAATGAAAAATCTTCAGCTAAAGTATGAACTTTTAACAAAAGAAATTAACTTTCAACCAAGTAATTTTATTTCCAGCCTAAAAGATGAATTTTCAACACAAATGATAAATATTTAACGAAAATACTTAAAATTTTTACGGAAAAAGGAGAATTTTGAAACAAGAAGAGTAACTGGTAAAGAAAAAGATAATTTTCTAAAAAAAAAAAATCGATTTTTAACGAAATATATGGATTTTCAACAAAGTAGTTGAATTTCCAATTAGAAACGATAATTTTTTTATACAAATTGCTACATTTTGAACAAGAAAAGATTATTTTTCAACCAAAAAGATAAATTTTTAACCATAAATATTAATTTTTCACAAAAAGCATAAATTTTCAAACTAGTTAAATTACGAAATAAAAAATATCAATTTTTAACCAAATAGTTGAATTTTTATCCAAAAAATATAAAGTTTCAACCAAAAATAGAATGGTTAAATTTTCTGTTAAGAATGTAATTCTTTATTTTTAAAAACGAGTTTTATGCAAAATAGTTTAATTTTTAACTGCGATAGCCTAATGTTTAGTTTAAAAAAATGATTTTCAACAAAATAGTTACATTTTCAACAAGATATGAGTTTTCAATTAAAATTATAAATCTTCAAAAAAAAAATGAACGAGTAGAACTACCAAACAAGTAAGTAATTTTATTTTCAACATTAAACATGAATTTTTAACTAAAATTATGAATATTTAACTGGAACACTTGAATTTTTAACCGAAAAGGAGAATTGTAAACAAGAAAATTAACTGACAAAGAAAACGATAATTTCCTACCAAAAAAGTCAAATTTTTAAAAAAATATGTGGACTTTCAACGTAATAGTTGAATTTTGGATAAAAAAATAGACAAATTTCCATAACAACTGTTGAATTTTTAACTAGAAAAGATCAATTTTCAACAAAAATGGACAGTTAAATTTTCATTTAAGGAATTTATTTTCAACCAAACTGACGAATTTTCAACAAAAATAATGAATCTTCGACTGAAATAGTTGAATTTTATACCGAAAAGATGTATTTTCAATCATAAAGATTACTTTTCTACAAAAGAAGGCGAATTTTTAACAAAGTTCATAAATTTTCAAACAAATAATTTAAATTATAAATAAAAACGATCAATTATTAACCACATAGTTGAATTTTCATCAACAAAAAATTTATTTTCAGCAAAACAGTCCTTTTTTCTCCTGGGATAGTTGAATTTTTAGTTTTAAAAATTGATTTTCAACAAAGTAGTTACATTTTCAACCAGAGATTAATTTTCAATTAAAATGATGAATCATTAACCAAAAAAATTATTTTTAACAAAATAATTTAAATTTTAACCATGCAGTTACATTTTTAACTAAAGAAAGATGAATTCTCAACGAAGAATGTAATAAAATTTTCTATTGTAATTCAGCAATATTTCTTCTTTGAAATACCACAACAATTCGATTATTACACTTAAGTCAGCGAAAAAAATCTCACAGCACAAAAAATTGCAACAATTTTTTCTTATAATAAAAAATAAGAAAAATTAAATAAAAAATTATGATTTAATTAGATTAAACTAAATTGACAACAATTATTAAGATAATGAAATCTTGAATTTTTTGCAATCAAAAGTAAATTCTCGGTTTATTTAATGATCTGCAAGAATCACGCTAAAACGGCAAAAATCCTGATTTAAATATGCCAGCAAAAATTAAAAAATTTTAAAAAAAGAAAAGAAATTTGCTCGTGATATCTAAATAATTTTACGTTTCATCGGTTTAACCTTTTTTTTTTAATTTCTAGTTTTACATTATATTTCACTATTAAAAACTACTTACAAAAAATTCAACATAATTTTTTGGCTCATGGAAAATTTGTAAAAAAAATAGGTCGAAAATTTAAACTGTACATAGGAAAATTACCATTTTTCCTTCTTAAATTTTGGCTTTAAAACCAAAATTTAACCAGTTTAAAAAAAAAATAAAATAAATAATTTTTTTGAATATAAGATATTTTTATAATTTGTTTAATATTTTTATAATATAAGATATTTTTATTGAATATTTATTTATTTTATTAAATAATAAAATTATTGTTTTGATGCAAACTCCTGTTAAAAAAAAAACAAGAATCCAATGACCAAATTTGGACCACAAGGAACAAACAAAAATAAAAAAAACCTATTGTAATCTGAAAAAACAAAAATATAATAACAATTTTCGGACAAAAATAAAAAAAAAATAAAAATAAAAAACAAAAAAAATCCTGTTGTAATCTGAAAAGAATTAATAAATTTTTTTCGGAAAATTATTATTTTCATTTTGTTTATTTTTTCAGATTACAAAAGGATTTTGTTTTGTTTTTGATTTTGTTTGTTCGTTGTGGTCCAAATTTGGTCGTTGGATTCTTGTTTTTTGATTTGATTATTGGACATTAAATAACATAATTAATTTGGATTTTAATCTAATTTAAATTTCTTAAATTTTAATTATTTTTTTATACTTACGACAGGGATCACTGTGAGTCAACAATTGGATATCGTTTTCTTTGGTAAATTCTTGCAAAACGGGAGGAACAACACAGCAAGTCGCCAAATTAATCTGTATAATGTTTGGCTTAATCTGAAATTAAAAAAAGTATTTAAATTCCGCTGCTTTTTTCTTCTTATATCTATATGTACTTTTCTTTAACTTTTAAATAATGACAATTCCTTACATTCGCAGATTTAAAGAATTGTATGAACACTTCCGTGTCTACATCGCTGAGGCCGACGCTCAAAATTTTTCCGGCTTCTTTATATTCCTCGATAACACTCCATAGAGATTGCAAGGAATTCAGAATATCGTCTCCACCTTCAGCTTTTTTATAAGCTACCACCAATGATTCTACTGCATCGGTGTGCAGAACTTTAAGAACTGCAAGAAATATTGATTTGTAATTTGTATTTTTTTAAATAAGTAAATTTCAACTCAAAAAGAAAAAATTAGTCAAAATATCGAAAAAATGCCCGGAAAATTCCAAGTTTTTAAGAGGTATCTCAAGTTTTTTCCTGGTTTAATTTTTTATAGTACGAAGTCATACGAATATTTAGCATTTTTTTTAAACAATCGACTCGGAATGTGTACATATTTTGGCAAGTTTATTATAAATGTTTTATTTATTTTATTTATTTTATTTATTTTATTTATTTTATTTATTTTATT
>NC_046657.1:168404165-168415194 GCF_010883055.1 Belonocnema kinseyi
GGTGGCTGGGGGGTGGAGGGTAGTCCGTTTAGCGTGCAATCAACTCGGGATACTTATAAGATACTACCATGATTTTTTCATATTTTTTGGTCCAAAAATAAATTAGGCCAAAAACCGGCCTTACCGACCCTCCCCCTTTCCAATTAAAAATGATCAATGTTGTATTAAATAGTTTAATTTTGAATTAAAGAGTGTCAGTTTTCCACAAAAAATGTAATAGTTTTTTTTTATATATAAAAACATTAATTTTCTACCAAAAAAGTAACGATGATTTTTTAATAAAATGTTCCACAAAATGTTTTAATATCTTATTTAAAAAGACCAATTTTCTACCATATAGTTCAATTTTGAACTGAAAAAGATCCATTTTCAATCAAAAATTGAATTGTTAAATTTTCAGTAGGAAAAACAAAATTTTCAACTGAAACGATGAATCTTCAGCTAGAATAGATGAATTTTGAACGAAAAAGATCATTTTTCAAACAAGAAAATTAATTTTTAAACAAAGAGCTTCAATTATCACCGAAAGGATGATTTTTCAACAAGATACATGAATTATCAACAAAATATTTGAATTTTTAAATAAAAAAGACCAATTTTCTACCACATGGTTTAATTTTGAACTAAAAAAGACCAATTTTTAACCAAAAATATAATAGTTACAGTTTCAGTTAGAAAAAAAATTGTAGACCAAACTTATAAATCTTCATCTGGAATAGATGAATTTTCATTTACAAAATGATAAAAAAAAAGATTTGAACTTCCAACCAAGTTTTATTTTCAACTAAAAAGATCAAACTTGAATTAATATGATGAATTTTTAACTGGAATATTTACATTTCGAAACAAAACATGTAATAGTTTTTTCATAAAAAAAATTAATTTTCGATAAAAAAAAAACCAATGTTTTTATCAAAGTGATGAATTTTCAACCAAAAAAATGAATTTTGAAACAAGATAAATTTTCAAACAAAGGATTCAATTTTTACCGAAAGGATTATTTTTTAATAAAATACACAAATTTTCAACAAAATATGAATTTTTAATGAAAAAGACCAATTTTCTACGACATATTTTAAATTTGAAAAAAAAATCAATTTTCAACCAAAAATGTGACAGCTAAATTTTCAGTAGGAAAAAAAATTTTCAACAACTTACAACCAAGTAGTTTTCTTTACAAACAAAAAGAGAAATTTCCAACTATTATGATTAATACTTTACTGTAATACTTGAATTTTCAACCAAAAAGATAATTTTTCAAACAAGAAGATTAATTTTCAAACGAAGTGATTCGATTTTTCCTAAAAGGACCATTTTTCCACAAAATACACGTATTTTCAAAAAAACAGTTGAATTTTCAACTAGAAAATATAAATTTTCTACCATATAGTTTAATTTTGAACTCCAAAAGACGAATTTTCACCCAAAAATATAATAGTTACATTTTCAGTTAAAAAAATAAATGTACTCCAAACTGATAAATCTTCATCTGAAATAGTTGAATTTTCATTAAAAAATATGAATTAAAAGAAAGATTTGAACTTCCAATTAAGTAGTTTCTATTTCAACTAAAAAGATGAATCTTCAACTAATATGATGAATAATTAACTGCAATACTTAGATTTTGAAACAAAACATGTAATAATTTTTTCATTCGAAAAAAATTGATTTTCGACAAAAAAATTTTTTAACCAAAGTGATGAATTTTCAACTAAAATTATAACTAAATTAGATTAATTTTCAAGAAAAAAAATGAATTTTCAAACAAGAAGTTAAATTCTCATACAAAAGGATTCAATTTCTACCGAAAGGATGATTTTTTAATAAAATACACAAATTTTCAACGAAATATTTGAATTTATAAGTAAAAAAGAACAATTTTGTACCATATAGTTTAATTTTGAACTAAAAAAGATCAATTTTCAACAATTATGGGTTATTCGATTGGAATAGTTACATTCTCAGTTAAGAAAATAATAATTTCAACAAAAAAAAAGAACTAATTTTCAAAAAAATAGTAGGTCGGTAATAATCAAAACATTTTCGGTACCGGTAACTAAAAATTGCCGAAACTGACCAATTTTGAAGAAAATGTAGAGATTTAAAGATTTGAAATAAAATTTTGAAGCTTTTCAAGGATTTTGAACATTTTACCAGAATGAAATTTTTTCTTAAGATTCCAGGTAAACTTTTATTAATTAAAAAAATAATAATTTGAATAAAATATTTAAGAAAATTTAAAAACATTTTAAAGGATTTCCTAAAAAAAATTTTGAAAGGTTTCAAAAGAATACAAAAATTTAATGTTTTGTGTTTACGACATTTATTTGAGAATACAAAGAAAAATTAAAAAATTCCAAACGATTTCCAAAATAATCAAAAAAGAATCTGGATCATTTAAAATTTTTTCAAAATTTTAGTAAAAATTTGACTGATTTTGAAAAATGTTCGCAATTATTATAATTTAAAAGATATTTAGGAACTTTCGGAATTTTGAAGAGACTAAAACTATATTAAATTTTAAAAGATTTCGGAATATTTATAAAATATTATTAATTTTTTTTCTTAAGTTATTCGAAATTTTTATTTTGTATTAAAAATTATTTTTTCTAAAAAATTATAATTTGTTTGGTTATTCAAATTGCACATGTTTTGTTTAAATTACAATTTTTTTGCTGAGGATTCTACTATTTTTTAGAAATTCCTCTTTTTTCTAATTCAACTTTTTTTGATTCGAAATTAAAATATCTTTGAATTAAAATATCAACCAGGAGATTTTCCGTTAAAAATTTGTCTTATTTGTTTGAAACTGCATGTTGAAAACTCTTTTTTTGTTGTTGAAAATTTATCATTTTACTTAAAATTTTAACTTTTTTGTAAAAATTCAAAATTTTTTTTTAAAATATAGTCTTTATGGGTGGAACATTCAACTATTTTGGTGCAAAATTAATATTTTCGTGTTGAAAATAAATAGAAAATTCATATCATGGAATTGAAAATTCAAGTCTTCTGTACAAAATTCTTCTTTTTTGCTTGAACAGTCAACAATTTCGTTCAAATTTTTTTTTTATTTACTGAAAATTCTTCATTGGGTGAATTGAAATATTTTTCATTAAAAATTTATTTTTTGGTTCTAGATTCATAATTTTAGATAAAAATTCTTATTTTTGATAAAAATAAAACTATTTTATTGAAATATGTTCTTTTTTTGTTTATTAAAAGCTATTTTTTAACTGAAAATATAACTATTTCATTTTTGGTTGGAATTGGTATTTTGTAAATAAAAACTCATATTTTCTAAACGGAAGTTTAATATTTTTAGTGAAAAATCCATATGTCTGGTTGAAAATATAAAATTATTTTGTTGAAATTTTTTTGGGTTATTTTTGGTATCAAAATTAATTTTGTTGACTGAAAATTTAACTATCTCATTTCTGGTTGGAATTGATATTTTGTAGATAAAAATTCATTTTTTCTAAACGAAAGTTTCATATTTAATTTTTAGTTTTTTTAGTTTCATATTTAATTTTTAGATTAAAATTAATATTTTCTTTGGACTAAAAATTTAATTTTTCATTTTCAGTTGAAATTTCAACCATTTAGTTGGAAATTAATGTATTTTGTTGAAAATTTTTCCTTGTTTGTTAGAATATTAATTCTCTTTATACAATTTAATCTTTTCTGGATTAAAAGTGCAATTATGTGGCTGAAAATGAACCTCTTTTTGTTAAAGATTCAAAATCTTTTGTTGAAAATTCAATTTTTTGGTTGAATTGAACTATTTTTTATTAAAACTTAATAAAAATTTTCTTGGTCAATGTATCAATTATTACATTTTTTGTTTAGAATTCATCTTTTTTGACCGGAAATTCAACTACACTTGGCTGAAATTTCAATTATTATAATTCTTTTCTTTTCTATTATTTCGGGGTTTAATTTAATAAAATTTAAAAAATTATTTTTTTTAAGTTAAAAATGTTAAGGCTTGAACGTTTGAAATTTAATTCAAAATTATTAGATTTTAAGGAAAATTAACTTTTAAATTATTCAATATTTTAAAGGCTTTCAAATTTTTTAAAATCATCTTTGAATCTTGCTATTTAAAATTTTGATTTCTTAAAGGCTTCCGATTTGAAGTTAAAGAATTAAAAAGATCTGATTTTATGAGAATTAAATGCGAAAAAAGTAAAATTCAATAAAAAAAATATCTTGATAAATATAATAAACACGGAAAATACTTTTTAATAAATGAAAAATTATTTCTGTCAAAATCAATATTTTCAAATGATTTTACTACATTTAAAAAATTAAAAATAATGAGAGCAACTGAATTTTTAGAAATAAATACAATGAATTAAAAAATACCTTCATCCAAAGCCTGTTTTAAAACTTCTGCTTTTGCTGTTGAAATAAAAACCTTGACGGTAATTTTTAATTCTTTCCTGTCCACATTTTCAGTCTCTACATCGGTTTTTCCATTGATCTGAAACCAGAAATTATTTTAAAAGTTATATTTTTGCCAATCCATTTAAAAGTGATTAAAAATATTTACATTTCTACTCACTGCTGTTGAACTGATTTCGGTAGGTTTGGTGTCTTTCAAAATGATTTTTAATGTTTCAATCAACTGTAAAAAAAATTATTTCATATTCATTCTTACTTCATTAATTTTTTCTGTAGTTTTCTATCATTTATGAGCATTGTTAAAATAAAAATAAAATCTTAAAAAAAAAAATATATCAATTTTCGACCATTTGTAGTTTAAACCAGAATCAATAAATATCTACAAAAAGAGGCGAATTTTCAACTTAAAAGATAAAATCTGAACAAAAAATGTCATATTTGATATTTTAATGCAAAAAAGTTTTTATTATTAATTAAAAACAGACGAATTCGATCAGAAAAGAAACAATTTATATAAAATAGTTGAATGGTTTTATTTTAAACCAAAAAATATTAAACATTTTCAAAAAGATATCAATTTTCAACAAAATAGTTAAGTTTTTAACAAAATACATGAATTTTCTACCAAAAAAGTCCAATTTTAAACTAAAAATGATCAATTCTTTATTTTAAAATGTAATAGTTAATATTTCAATGCAAAAACATTTGTATTTTAAATAAAAAAGATTAATTTTCGACACGTCATATTTTAAACCAAAAAAATTAAATATTTGCAAAAAGATACTAGGTTTTTCTACAAAATAGTTTAATTTTTTAAGTCAAAAAAATGAATTTTCAAACAAATAGTTTAATTTCCAACCAAATACATCCATTTTCTACCAAAAAAGACTAAATTCTAACTAAAATAATAAATTTAAAAAAATTTAATAGTTGATAGTTCAATGCGAATTTTTTTAAAGTTTAAATCAAAACCAAACACATATTTGGATTTTCAACAAAAAAAAGATTTTTTCTTTAAGAAGGGAAAAAATCTTAGAAAATTATAATTTTAAAGGGGGAAATTATTTTTAATACAAAATAAAAAATTGATTTTTTAAATTTCTGGATTTATTTGCTATGACGTTATAGAAATATAATTTCCCTAGGTTTCTCAAGAAAATTCAAAAAGATTTTTTAAGATTTCAGATGTCGAAAAAGTATGCAGAAAATTTCTCCGATCTTTATATCTTACATGATTTTACCACATTTTAGGAAAAGCTTAAGTCAGTTTAAAAAATATTTAGTATAGTATGACGCTTTAAAATAACTTTGAAATCGATTTTTTATTGGTTTTTGAAATTTTCAGAACTCTTCTGTAATGTTTTGAAATATTTTAAAATATTATTTCTTAATTAATTTTTCAGGATAAAGAATCACTTTGAATATTCTGAAAAATCTTAAAAATTAAAATAACATAAAATCCCAAAAATCTAAAAAAAAATTCAAATTTTATTTCGAAAATTCAAAAATGAAAATTTTGTTTTAAGATTTTACAAATCTTTTCAAATGTTGAATTCTTTAAAAAAGTTAACAAACTTTTATACATCATTTAAAATTATACAAATTTTCCCTCACATTTTGAAAATATTTTACGAAATTAAGAAAATTGCCTTAAAATCTTCCAGATACTGTTTTGAAATGTTTATAAATATTCTCTTAATATGAATTTTGGTAAATAAAAAAATCGTTTCAAATTTTCCTAGAAATCTTAATTTTTGTTTATTTTCCTGAAACCTCTCAAAATTCTTAAAAAGCTTCTTAATTTTCTGTTCAAAAATCTTCCAAAATCTATATTTTGTTTTAAATCGGTTGCAATCTTTTGAAGTTTAAAATTATTCTACAAATAATTTTGTCGCTACCATTGATTAGTTTGTTATCGGCAACAACAATGTATATTCTTCGTAAATTAAGATATCCTCAATTTTTTCCATAATTTCATTTCTTTCAAAATTTTCTTTTTTAAAAATAAATTTTCAGAACTAAAATACCTCATTTGAAAATTTCAATTCAAAAATTCCGAAACATAAAATTCCTGACACTAAAAAACTCCCGACAGAAAATTGCCGAGTTATAAAATACCCGAAATAGAACATTCCCGAATTAAAAGAAATTAAATAATTTTTTAAATAAATATTATTAATTGATTTATCGATTTATTCACACCTGATTATACATGTAATACAAATGCAATACAATAAGAAAATATTTCTACACAGAAAAATAATTTTTAATGTTTAAAGAATTTAAAATTATTGTTTCGCTATGAATTAACAATTGAAAAAAAATTTCATCCAGGTATATTTTTTAAAATTATTGTTATTTTACAATCAAACGATAATTTCCGAAAAATTAAACATTAAAAATAACTTGTTTTCAATACAAATATTGTATTTTTAATAAATACATAATATTTATAAAAAATGTTATTGTTTAAATTCGGGAATTTTCTAGTTCAGTTATTTTAAAAACTGTCGGAAATTT
Organism: Belonocnema kinseyi; assembly: GCF_010883055.1. Lineage (NCBI taxonomy): Eukaryota > Metazoa > Arthropoda > Insecta > Hymenoptera > Cynipidae > Belonocnema > Belonocnema kinseyi. Next base: position 168,411,090 of record NC_046657.1, read on the forward strand.
TTTTTCTATAATTTTCGAAATCGGTAATAATTCAACTCTTCGAGAAATTTATTATTCCGGAATTTTATTATTTGGGAATTTTCCAATTAGGAAATTTTATTATATTCGGCAATTTTACAGTGCCGCGAACTTTATTTTTCGGCATTTTTCAGACGTCCCTGAATTTTATTAGATAGGATTATTTGTTTTCATAATTTGTTTGTTTTATCTGGTAATATTCGTTTTTTAACAATTAAATGTAGTTCATCATTGGGCCAAAATTTTATAAACATAGAAATTTTTGTCAAAATCGTAAAAAACACAAAAACAGATTATAACCTAACCACATACGAAAAATGTTTCGATTGTTGATATAATGCATTCTGTTTCTAATTTCCCATACCTGTGATAGAAAAATTCATTTTAAATATCTATAGTTGATCAAGTTTGACAGAAACGGTATTTTATTTTTGGATACTGTTGTTTGCAAATGTTCCACATAACCTCAAAATTCTCGACAAAATATACGAAAGAAAGCGGATAAACGCGAATTTGAATACTGAGCGAAAATAAAAATGAGAAATCACCTCATCTCTCGTATTTAGACCAGCTATTTTCTTCAATTCATTCAAGGAAAGAATGTTTCCCGTCTCAATCAACAAATTTTTGGACAACATTTTGTGGAACAGTCGTTTGGAATCCTTACAATCTTGCAATTAAAGTGCTAAAAATACTGATGAAATCACGTGAAATATCTGACACTAAACCCTATATTTGTGACTTGCACTTTTGTCGGCGATCTCAGGAGATATAAACTTATAATAATTGTAAACTACGAGGACTAGGAGTGATGTGAGAGATGAGTTGAAGTATCACGACTGACTTATTTATACTGACACTACACGCACCTGGTCGAGGGGGGAACCACTCTGATAATCCGTTCTGTCGAACCGCTCGATTATCAGAACCGTAACGCACTTATTCCTTTAATAATCCACTTGAAAGTGGCCCGGTATGAAGAGAATTTGGAAAAATTCAGAATGGACAGATTCATTCAGAAAGACAGATGGGAATGTCACTTTGAAGACGCAAAACCTATTTCTCTTAATCTTTTAACCTATCAGTTATAAATATAAAATAATTATGGTAATACAAATAATTTGTACTATTGTCAAAGAATATTTTTATAATTATATTTAAAGATAAATAAATTTGGCTTACTCTACACAACATTATTTAATGAATTTATTATTATTTAGTATATCAATAAATCTATAATCTGTTTAAAACATATACAATATTATTGTTAAAATTACTCCATCTTTATGGCAGACAAAAAATTGAAATTTCCAAACTTATATTCCACAAAAAGGAATAGAAACTATGTAAGTGCACATTAGGGTGGCTCCCCGGTAAAAAGGCTTGCATTAAAAAGTATTGAAAAATTTCATTCATTCAGTGGTAACGTGAAAAATATTGAATACTTCTGGATCCCGTTTTTGTCCTCCCGTTTTGAATATCCACGGCAGTTGAAGTTACCTCTCAAAATGAATCCCTTTCTGTACCTAGCACTGAAAATATTTTGCTGAATACCACAAAGCAACCAAGAATTAGACAAATTTTAATCCCTTCTAATTTAGCAAATTTGGCTACATTTATTTACTGTTTTTCGAATAATAATCAGGCAAAAAGCTTTTTAAAACATAGCGTCGGTCATTTTACGATGTCAGGATCAATTTCCGCACAGAAAGTTCTGGTGAAATATAATTTTTTCAATTTTTTATCATGATTTTATATTTTTTCAATTGATAATATTTGAATGAAGCGAACATTTGACGATAAAGAAATGTATTCTTACATACAATCCTACTAAATTTAGCAAATTTCATGCTTTCAGAGCGCATTCTAATGTTTCAAACGAAAATGGTGTTTTTAATGTATTCAAGGTCACTTCTGACAGCTCCGATCGGCTTTAAAAGGGATTGAAATCTTATAATTTTCACCACCTAATGAGAATTAAAAAACTAAGGACAGAAACGGCATTCTTTGGGATTCAAATTTTCTAATACTTTTTAATGTCAGGCTTCTTACCGGGTCAAAAACGCTTTATTTAGAGGGCAATGATTCCCCCAATTTCATTCCAAATCCGAAAAAAGAAATGCCGTATATTTTTTTTCAATTTTAACATGTAAAATGCATTGGGAAAAACCACTTCTTTAGTGTTTGGAATCATTTTTTAGGGTTTGAAAAAATGTGACGGGAAAGTATGGGGACCTGTTTGAAATTATCGAACGAAGAATTTAATTTAGCAGACATATAGGTTTGACGCCCGAACACACCATCATGAGTACCTGAAAACTACCCTTAAAACAAAAAATGTCAATTCTTCATGAAATCAACCTTTTGAACACTGTATTCTCGTCTTTTCTTACTTAAAATTATTAATAATGGTCGATTGAAATATTTATTATCATTCGTTAAATAATTTTTAATTATTTGAACAAATGGAATTTGTTTAAATATTTTTTTCGAAAATTCGTTTTTTCTCCTGAAAATTATTAGTATTACTCTAGCGGAATGTTTATCAACATTAAATAATTAATTTTTTATTATTTAAACAAATGAAATTTGTTTAAACAATGTTTTGGACCACTCTAGTGCAAATATTAGAGGGAATTAAATAAGTCGAGAATACAGCATGTAAGTATGGAATTAAAAATAAGCATGAGAGGTATGTCTACTGTTCGGATTAAGAGGAATTAAAAAAGTGGAAAATATATTCGCCAGCATGGAATACAACTGCCAATCGTTAAGGGCATGTGATACTTACAGTTTCCCCGGCCTTTTTTCCACAAACATGAAAATTTTTAAAAACTGAATTCGGAGATGCTATAAAATATCCTAACGGACGTCCCTGGACTCTTTTTTGAGGGATAATAACAAAAAATTTATTGTGCTAAATAAAAATTTTATGCATATGCATTATATTGAGGATACATCGTCTTTTATCTCTGTCTTTCCCATAATCTGAAATTTATTTATGAAATAAACTTTTTTGATTGCCTGCAAATAAGGTTAGTTCAGAGAGATTAGTTACTATGTTTATTTGTAAGTCCAAAATTTTGGGGCAAAAATATTGTCTAGTTTGGAAGTAATGCTCGGGTGAATTGTAACACACATAACCTCGAAATATATACGCACGTTGTTATCAATATCAAACATTTTTTGATAAAAAAAAAACACAAAAAAAGTGTGTGGGGACGTCCGTTAACATGTTCGCTATCATTTCCCAGATATTGAAGACAAAATATTTCTTATCCTAGAAAAAAAGCCGGGGGAATCTAACACTGAAAAAATCGATGCTATTTCCTAAGCGCTATGCAAATTAATCACATTTTGCTAAATTAAAACGTTTATTAAAACTTTTATTAAAACTTTTATTAAAAATAAAAAAGAAGTGGTTTCAGAGATAAACCTATTCTTTCGTTGGGCACTTTTCCCGATGAAAAATTAGCACATTCAAAAAATTTTTTAAATGCTCACTCTTTCGTTTAAATCTGAAAATATTAATTTTTCTCTCCACTTGTTAATTACTCCACTTGTAATCAATGTATGTATGGTTACCTGAATGTTGTAGCCACGCTAACTTTTGAAGGATTTGTTTAATCGAGTCCGCATTTCATACACTTATGGAGGTCCCCAAAATGAAAGTTAAGTTCGTTAATCAGACATTTTCAACAAAAATTTAATAATTGAGAGCATTTTAAAAATTTCAAAATTTTGTTTTCTTCCAATTTTATGAATTTTTGTCAGAAGTTTCTTATAGATGGGTAAAAGGCTTTCAAATTATTTCAATAAAATTTTTTATTTTGATGAAAATTATAAACGTTATATACTTTTCACAAATTTGAAAATTTTCAAAAAATAGAAAAAAAATTTTTTCATAGATCCAAAAATTTCATTCAAAATTTCTACTAGATACCAAATATATTTCAAAACTATTCTAGCCGAATTTTTCGATTAACCCACAATTTAAAAATATAGAGCCTGTATAACCGAACTGTTGAGCGCGATTATCATAATGAGAATGTAATCATCAAGCCGTAGGTGCTTTGAGAACCTTCTT
>NC_046657.1:168415294-168416992 GCF_010883055.1 Belonocnema kinseyi
GTCATTTGAAGGATCAAGCTCGACGAAAATGGTTCACATTAGTGAATACTAATGCCATCTCTTAGAATTTTCAGGTACTTATCAGACTGCCTAGTATAACAAAAAGAAACAATTTTCAAAAAAACAGATAAATTTGGTTTGAAATAAATTAATTTCATTTTAAAGAGATTAATTTTCAATTAAAAGATTAATATTCTACCTCAAAAGATAATTTTAAACAAAATAGTCCAATTTTTAACCAAAGAAATTAATTTTCCACTAAAATGGAGAAAAAAATGGAGATTTATTTTTCATTGAGAAGATTAATATTCTACCGCAAAAGATCATTTTTAACTAAATTTTTTTATTTTTCCATCACAGGAATTAATTTTTAATTATAATGATGAATCTACAATAAAACAAATTAATTTTGAACCAAAGAGTTTAATTTTAGAAGAAAAAGATGAGGTTTTAAACCTAAAGATTACTTATACTTTCAGTTGCAAAAATTAATTTTTAATTAATCAAAAAACAAATATTATAACAAAATACATGAATTTTCAACTAGAAACAAATTTTTCAATAAAAATGGAATAGTTAAATTTTTAGTTTATAAACAAATATTAAAAAAAATGATTTTCCCATAAATATAATACTTGATATTTCAGCCCAAACAAATTTTTATTTTAAATAAAAAAACAGTCGAAGTCTCACAAAAAGACAAATTGAATTTTTTACAAACTAGTTCAATTTTTAACCCAAAAAGAAAATTTTTCTGCAAAACCGTTCAACTTTCAACCAAAACGAGACATTTTCACCAAATTGCTGAACTTTCTGCAAAGTAGATTATATTTTAACAAAGGAATTGAATTTTTGACCAAAAACATACATTTTTAATCGATAAGATTAGTTTTCTACAAAAGGGATTAATGTCTAACCAAAAATATAAAATTTCAACCGAGAACATTATTTTTCAACTGTAAAAGACAAATATAAAATATTAAATGAATTTTAACCAAGCCGTTCAATTTTTAACTAAAAATGTTAAGTTTCTATCAAAAATATAGCACTTACATTCTCATGGTAAAATTTCTTTTTATATATCGAATAATGATCAAAGTAGTCTAATTTTCAATCAAGAAAATTAATTTAAGTTAAAATAAAGAATATTCGACTGAAACAGTTAAATCTACATTTTTAAGATAAAAGTGCAATAAAAAAAAAACGAGATTTTAACAAATAAATTAAATTTTCAACCAAAGAGAGGAATTTTTAACTAAAGCTGAAAACTAAACAAAGAATTTTTAATAAGTAGTTCGAATATCAACCAGGTAGTTGCAATTTTAAATTAGAAGATTACTTTTCTGCCAAATGAAGCGACCAATTTTTAACGAAATACGCGGCTCGCTAGTTTGAGCGCGTCCAGGGCGCGCGACTATTGGTTCTCGCGCTTCGCGCTCGATAATATATTTATCTTGCGCTCCGCGCTCGATAATGTATTTACCTCGCGCTCCGCGCTCGGTTTTTGTATTACCCTCCACATTTGTGCACAGATCACAATGCGAAATTTTCTACATTGTATGTTATAAACTATTATATCAAATGAATATTACAATTTTTTTTGTTTACCTTGGTCTGGTACTGCTTATTCAGATATTGCAAAATAATGTTCATATTTTATTTTTCCAGATCCTAATAGGATCCTGGTGGGGTTGTTTA
>NC_046657.1:168417092-168443439 GCF_010883055.1 Belonocnema kinseyi
AACCTGGATCCACTACTACACTCCTGAGTCAACGCAACAGGCAAAACAGTGGGTTCCACCGGGGCAAAGTGCTCCGAAGCGTCCAAAAACGCAACAATGGGTTGGAAAGGTTATGGCCTCCGTATTTTGAGATGCACATGGCATAATATTCGTGGACTATCTTGAAAAAGGTAAAACCATAACCGGAGCATACTATTTATCATTATTGGACCGATTGAAAATCGAAATCGCCAAAAAAACACCGCATTTGAAGAAGAAGAAACCGCTTTATCATCACGACAATACGCCTGTTCATTCCTGCTTAGTCGCACAAGAAAAATTGCATGAAATCGGCTTCGAATTGGTTCCTCAGCCACCATTTTCACCAGACCTGCCTAGTAATTAAAAATGAACTTTTTTAACTTTAAATACAAGTATTTCATTTTGGGATAAAAATGAATATTTTTTGGTTGCAAATTCAGGTATTAAAATTTAATTATTTTGTTCACAATTGTCCTTTGTAGTTAAATATTAATCTTCTTTGTGGAAAATTCATCTTTATATTTGTTAATTCATTTAGTTTATTCAAAAATTAAACTATTTTTTTTAAAATTTATTTTTATAGTTACAAATTAATGTGTTTAATTATAAGTATAACTATTCCATTTTGAGTTAGAAATTTATGTTTTTAAATTCACCTTCATGGGTAGAAAATGAATCTTCTGTGTTAGAAATTCATTCTTCCCTTTTAAAGATTCCTAATTTTAGTTGAAAATTTATTTCTTTGGTTACATATTTAACTATTTTGTTGTGAATTGTGTTTTATGATAGAATATTCATCTTCTTAGTGAAAAATGACTTTTTTGGATGAGAATTAATTTCTTTAGTTAAAAATCAATCTATTTTGTCACAAATTCATCGTTGTATGTAAAAAACCAAATTTCTGCATTGGAATTTCATTTTTTGGTTAAAGATTCCTCATTTTAATGAAAAATTAATTACTTTGCTTAAAAATTTAACTGTTTTATTGAAAATTCATGTGCTTTGTCAAAAACGTATCTTTTTTGTAGAAAATTATTCTTATTGGTTAAAACGTTATCTTTTCGGTTGAAATTGGTGAGAAGTGGAATAATGTCTTGACTATCTGATCAAGTCATCTGGTCACCTTAGCATTTCTGTAAATGATTCTTTATTAATAAAGACAACAATTCTTTTCTTGAGGTTTGAATTTTATGCCCCATCCATTTTGTAAATAAAAATTTTCAAATAATTTTATTTGACAGCATATTTTATTTCCGAATATTTCTAAACATTAATGATAAAAGAGAACACGCTAATTGTAATTGTTTTTAGTATTGCGAAATAATTCTTTTCTTACCATTTAGCTAGCACATTATAATTTGTCAATCTTCTCACACTTGCAGGGAGATGAGAAAACACAAATTATGGGCAAAAACTTGGAATATCTTTTTCCGCAGAGTATACATTGTTTGGCACCGATAAAAAAATGGTACCGACAATAAGATTTCTCGAAGAATTTTTAATGATTTAAGTTTTATTTTATTATCATAATTTTAGGCTTTTAAAATTTCAATATATGTCAAAAAGTAATCTACAAGATGTCAAGGCTTTGAATTATTTTAGAAGATATTTCAAAGTTTTGGAAGTTTGGAAAAGATTGAAACATAATTAAAAATTTTAAACATTTTCAACAAAGTTTTAGACTTTTGAAAATGTCGAAGCGTTTGAAGGATTTTAAAAGGTTTTAAGAAAATAATTTTTTTAAGATTCTAGGAAAAATTTCAAATGAATTTTTATCTTGAAAGATGAGCTTCTTAATATTTAAAAAGATATTAACACATTTCATATGATTTCCTAAAATTTCGAAAAAGAATGTAGAAGAATGTAAAATAATGTAGAATGAAGAATGTAGAAGCACAATTTTTCAGTTATGTACGATTACAAAGATTTAGAAATTTTAAAAATATTTTTAAGAGATATTTAGAAGTTTGGAAAAGACAGAAAAATTTTTAAATTGAAAAAATTTCAAAAATCTTAAGGCAAAATGTAGATTCTTTAAGATTTTAAACAACAAATTTATAATCTTTTTAAAAATGTTGAAAGACTCCCAGAAAATTTGCCAACATTTAATTTAAGAGAATATTCAAAAAGATTTCAACACATTAAAAAAAATATCCAAATTTTCTAAAACAGTATCTTGAAGATCTTACAGTCATTTTTTTAATTTTGCAAAATATTTTCAAAATTTGACGGCTCAATTCCCGCCTCGTACTCTGGCAGAGTCTCGGCGGTCCATGCGGTGAACACTAGCCTAGCAAGGAGAGTCGCGGGACCGGTACCTCTAGAGAACAAGGTTTTCTCTCTTGGTTGTTCGGAACCCACCTTAAACTGTAGGCTCCTGCCCCCACCACCAAGTAAGTGTATGGGTGGTGTGTAAAGGAATAGGGAAGAAGATGCAAGAAAAATGTAAACTCTTAGGAGAGACACATTAGAAGCTTCCATTCCAAATACAGTTAGAAATCTTCAAATATGTTCAAAAATAATTTAAAATAATTTCAAAAATCCTAAAATAAATTTCAGATTTTTCAAGATTTCGGTTTCCGAAAAAAAAGTAAAAATATTTTTTAAATGTTGAAAGGTTTTTGGAAGCTCTTAAGGCAATTCTCTTCATTTTCAAAATATTTTCAAACTTTGAGATAAAATTTAAATCGTTATAAAGAATATTAGAAAATTTAAAAACTATTTTTGGACAATTGAACATTTTAAGATTTAAAAAATCTTAAAATAAAATGTAAATGTTTGAATATTTTGAAATAAAATTGGGAAGTTTTAAGATTTATGAGAAAATTTAAAGTGATTCTTTATTTTGAAAAAACAATTATAATAGAATATTTTTAAAAATTTCAAAACATTAAAAAATATTTACATCATAAAAAACCAATTTCAAAATTTTCTTCAAGCGTCAAAGTATCCTAAACATTTTTTTAAACTGACTTAAACTGTCACTAAAATTTTGTACAATCCTGTAAAATAAGAAAATTCGTAGAAATTATCTAGATCAATTCAAAAATCTTTTTGAATTTTTTGATATATCTGGGAAAATTATATTTACATAACTTTAAAGCAAGTAAATACAAAAACTTTAGAAAATAAATTTTTTATTTAGTATTACAAATTATTCTTCCCTTTTGAACTGTATTTTAATAAAAAATTAACATATCTTCAAGTTGAAATACATCTTCTTCTTGTTAGAAAATTAAGGGCAGTTGGATGAAATATCAACTATTTGTTGAAATTTCACCTTTTTGTTGTACATTCTTATTTCTGGGTTAAAAAATTAAACTATTGTTTGAAAATATTTAAGCTTTATTAGTTTAAAATACAACTGGTCAAAAATTAATCTTTTTTTGTTAAAGATTCAACTATTTTGTAAAAGTTTTTTTTTAAGAATTCAAATGCTTTGTTTTAAAATAAAAATGTTTTTTAGTGAAATATTAACTATTAAATTTGTTGTTGATAATTTATTATTTTAAATCAAAATTGATATTTTTTGGTGGAAAACTAGGTCCTCGGTAGAAAATTCATGTATTTAGTGTAAAATTTAACTATTTGTTCGTAGGGTAATAAAAATAACCGAAGAAAACATATGGAAAATCCAAAATGTGATTTATGCCAGCGAGATCATGTACGTATCAAATATATAGCTTCTGTGCCGTCTGCCGCGTAAAGGTCATCCGCAGCTAGAGACCGCACTCTAACCCGAGTAAAAATGCTTCGAATTAAGTTCGACTTGGTTATGTCTTGAGTTGGTCTCCAAGACATCGATGTCTGGCTGCGTCTCAAAACTGAGTCGAGACATAGGCCTTCGTCTTACTTTTATGGCCATGTCAGGTAAAACGGAGTGTACTTGTCTTAAGTCGAGCCTTGTCTTGGCTAAGACGACGTTTACTTGACTCAAGACGAGCCTTGTCTTGGCTGAGATTATCGAACCTTTTTTGGCTCATAAATGAGATTAAAATTGATGATTGAAAAATGTGTAATTATTAAATTAGACATTTTTAATTTAAAATTTCAGAATCAATGGGTCTGAACGAGTATAACCCTTAAAAATTTTCTTCAACAAAATAAAAATTGTAACTTTCTAGAAAGATCTCCTAACCCGTTAGAAATAGTAAAAACAAACAACATTTTCAACATCATCGTCAAACAAGTATAATACAAATAACAATCCGCAAAACTGAGACATGCTCAAGTCGAACTTTTCGACTTCAGTATGTCTTGATTGGGGCCAATTCAAGTCGAACTGAAGCCGAAGCATTTTTATTCGAGAAGGGACAGTGTTGCACGAAGTATCTTGCGTAAATTTCCCGTTCTTGCTTACCTTCATAGTTAGAAGGAGCAGAAGTGGATGACGTACACGTTCCAGTTACTTCAGGATTGGTTGCTTTAAGGGACCATGATCGTAGCTTCTGGAGCCTACAACTTTTATAATAATAGTTTCGAATAGGTCTTCGATGGCTCAGTTGGTTAGACGCTCGGACTTCACCTCAGAGGTCCGGGGTTCGATCCCTGAGTCGGTACCTCTGGAAATTTTTGTATGTACCTTTACCGAGGTTCTGGTAGTTCGGAACCCACCTTAAGCTGTAGGTCCCTCCATCGTGCACTGGACTGCAACCCAGTCCGTCAAAGATGGGGTAAAAACCAGGCTTAGTCCAATATCTCGGGGCACACTGCTCTCATCTTGCTTGATTGCATTATAAAACTGCGTCCGTGAATGATGATATATATCGGGACAGCCCCGTGCAAAATAATGAAATAAAATCCAACTCCAACCAAAAAATGCCTTATACATGTTCGGCAGTAACCATCTTAAGCCTGTGACAACATTTTGTTGTTGTTGTTCTTTTGAATAAATATTATCCATAATGGTCTCCCTACCGAAAGTGTTCTCGCGTTGGTGTCGCGGTAGGGCTTAAGCTTTCCTCTTATGACTTTGACGGCTATGGTGGCGGTGGCACTGCTACTGACAGGGTTTCCCATGCCAGGCGGGCAGATAACGAAGAAGAAAGGGAGTAAGAAGAACACAAACACCCATAAATAATAATGGAGAGTATTTAAAAGATTTTTAATGCTTGTCGCTTCCCGAGAAATGTGGGGCGCTCCTGGAGCCCGCGCTGGGGGCTAAAGCATGAGGGACGGTGGTGATGGTGAGCTGCGAGATGTTCAGGTAGATCTCACTAATCAAACAGATAACTACTAACTACTCTAATCAGCAGCTAACTACTGGTCGGGTGTTTGGGGAAAAATGAACAGATGCGATTTGGAAACTGCGTGGTTCAAACTGGAGGAAGCAAGGGCAAGCGATATCCTTGAAATGCAGCTGACAAACATAACAGCTTTGGATGTTTCAGCAGTATTAAAAAGGGCAAGTAACTGGAAAACTCCAGGTCCGGACAAGGTGCACAACTTCTGGTACAAGTATCTGACGAGTGCGCATCATGCGTTGGCAATGTGTTTTCAGAAAATCATTGAAATCCTCGATCTCATGCCAGGCTTTATGCTCCAGGGTACTGTGTATATGATACCTAAAAAAGCAGACGCTGAAAATCCATCTGAATTTCGACTAAGAGCTAGTCTTCCAACAATTGATAAATGTCTTACAGCTATAGTTGCAGATAAGGTATATTCTCTTTGCGGCAAGAATGCCACAGAAGAACAAAAAGGATGTTTTAAAGACTCGCGAGGCTGCAAAGATCTAGTCATTATAGACTCTGTTGTTATGACTCAAGCTCGTAAGAATTAAAGGAACTTAAACATGGCATACATTGACTACAAAGCGTTTCCTTCCATGCCGCATGACTATTTGCTTAAAGTCTTAAAACTTTACAAAATCTGCCCACGCATTCTGACTTTCTAAGTCATGTGATGAGGCTCTGGGTTACGAGAATCAAGTATTTTGATCATGGACAACCAAGGACAACTAGATCAATACGCATTACAACGGTTATATTTCAAGGCGACTCCTTCAGTGCACTATGGTTCGGTTTAGCGTTAAACCCATTGAGCAAAACGCTAAACAACATGTCTCACATGTTCAGAATTCATGATAATAAGGATGGTCATCAAGCGACCCATGTTCTGTACATGTATAAAATAAAGCTGTACGCTAGTTCAGCCCAGTGTCTCCAGAACGTGGAATTTTTCGGCCCCCACCACTCTCCCATCTGGGAGCGACGCATTCAAACGTAACGTGTCGGTGAGTCGGCTCTGTTAAATGCTGCGAAGCCCAGCCTCATGTAAAACCGAAAATGCACGAGCAGGAACCCGAGCTCTCCCAACTTCACGAATGACGATCTAGCTGCTCCTTAATTGATTCAGGTTTTGAAATCCCGCGTTAATTGACTTTATGTAAATAGATGTAGGAGACAAGTCTTCTGGGTCTAAAATGTTTTAAATTTTGTTCTGCATGCCTTAGTCATATTTTCAGGAAACAATTGATTTTTAAGAAATGAAAAACAAATTTTCGGCAAAATAGTTAAATTTTCAACCTAAGAAATTACTTTAAAAAATACATTTTTTAACTTAAACATTGTAGTTTTTACTGAAGTTTGCAGTTGAAAAGAATAAAAATTTAAACCCAAATAAATGCGAATTTTCAACAAAAGAAATCAATTTTTATCTAAAAGAAATGAATTTTTAAAGAAGAATAATTCGCCAACAAAATAACTAATAAAAAAATTTCCACGAAAAAAAAGTGTCAACAAAATTGTTCAATTTTCATCTATGGAAACGAATTTTAAACTAAAACAATAAGTATTCGATCAAAATTGGACTAGTTAAAATTTCAGATAAAAAAAGGAATTTTCAACGAAAGAAACCAATTTTCAACTAAAATTATAATGTTTCAACGAAAAATTGAATAGATAAATTTTCAGTTACAAAATAATTATCAACCCCAAAAAATCAAGGTTTCAACAAAATGTTTAAATTTCCAAGCAAAAAATTTAATTTGCTAACAAATAATTTAATTTTCAACCCAATAACTGTCTACCGAAAGTAGAAATTCAAAATTTTCAAAATCAAATTTAAATAACAAAAATTTTTGTTAACAAGATAGGTAAATTAAAAAAAAATAGATGAACTTTCAACCATTTTATATCAAAATAAAAGAAGTTTCACCAAAAAATGCATTTTCATCCAAAGAAATGAATTCTTGATTAAAATAGATGAATTTTTGAACAAGGAGAATAATTTTCCACCAAAAAAGAAGAATTTTTGACTTAGAAAGTTCAATTTCCTACTAAAAAAATGCAACCAAAAATGATAGAAAATGATACTTCGTATGAGAAACTGTTTTTTTAACGATACAAAAATCGAATTTTCAACGAAACAGTTAAATTATCACCCAAAATAGTTATTTAAAAAAATTTTAAATAGTTTTATTTTCGATGAAAGAAATTAATTTTCAACCAAAAATAGAATGGAATGAATTCTGAGAGAAAATTAAAAAAAAGATCACAATTTTTTAACATTTCGTAATTTTGCCATATTATATAATCTGAGAAAAAATAAGGAATTTAATTCTAATTAAGCCTTCTTACGCAATTTTTTTGTACCTTTTTTTGTTATGTTTATGTTGGCTTGTAAAATTTGCTTTCAAATTTAAGTAAGTTTAAGAAATATTCAGAATTTTTGAAACTATTAAAAAATAATTAAAACTTGCATAAAAATCAGGAAAAAATTGAATAATTCCTGAAGATTAGAAGATCAGAAGGTCTCAAAATATTAGAATAAAAGAATTATTTTTCTAAAAATCGTTTGAAAATCTTAAATAATTTTTATTGTAAAAAATGTACATCAAACGATTACATTAAATTGTGAAGAAGAGTGTAGAAGATTTTAAAGCAAAATGTTTCAATTTGATAAGATTAAAGATTTTAAAAAACGTAAATAATCCCGTAAATTCAAGGAATATTTAGAAGAATGGAAGAGATTCAAATCTAATTTTAAACTTAAATTTTTTAGAAATGTATATTTTCAAAGATTTAAAAAAAAAAACTTTAGAAGCTTTAAGGGAATTCCGAAAGATTTCAAGGAGCTAAAATTATTTTTCTTAAAATTCTGTGAAAAATTTAGAAGATTATATAAGTCAAGTTTTTTACATCTTGAATGCTTTTTTAAAATTTTAAGAAAAATATAGTAAGTTAAAAATATTTTTTTTTGAATTTATTTTGTTCTAAACGTATTAGAAATATTTGAAAACTTAAAAAAAATTCTCAAAATATATCAAATATTCGTTGATATCTTCTAAACTTCTAAATGTCCTAAACATCTTTTAAAAAGACTCGAATGTTTTAAATATTTTTTTAAATCCAATAAAATAAAAAAATTTAAAGTCCTTTAGGTTCTTTTTTGATACATCTCTTTTCATGCTATTTTAGGCAATAATCACAATTTTGAGGATTTAAAAAAAAAGCCAAAAAGTTATTAACTTGACCTCATTCAAAAAACAAAATTCAAAATTCATTTGAAAAAAATGTTGTAAAATGTTCCTTTGAATGTGGCGGGGAAAGGAATTTTATTGGAAAATGTGTGGAATTTTCTGAACAAAAAACTGCATGAATTTCAAAACTTTCTTATTTTTATTTTTCAAGTGTATTTTAATCTGCTTTACGTTTACAGAAAAATCATATGCTGAAAACGATAAGAGAAATATCTATTTCTTCAACTTCAACTATAATTTCAAAGGTGAGTCTTCATAGTATTTTACTAACTAATGGATATATTTTTATAATTTTATTACTGAAATCTATTCCCTAAGGTCAAACATAGTACATAAATATCGTAAAATTTAAAAAAAAAACTATTTGCAGGAATTTTTTAAATAAAAATCAATATGAATCATATTCAAATAAATTTTGGTAATATTGATAAAAGCATTATTATTTTTAATTTAAAAAAAACTAATGTATAGAGAATACAGTTTTTATTTCAAATTTCACGACGGTTTTTTGTACCATGTATGACCCTCGGCCAGAATCAAGAAAAAATAATCTAAAAATATGTTAATTAGTTATTAAAATGCTACAAAGACTTACCCTTACTGTTTTTTTCTCTTTTTATAATTATGAGATATTTCTTCATAAAATAAATTACATTGCATTTATTTTACAATTACTTACAGTCCATTTCCAATTACAATATTTTACAATTAGAATAAAATTGTAAAGCTAAATATTGTAATGTTGAGATAAGTATTTTAAGGCATTAAAGATTTTGTAAAGATTTCATATGCAAGAAAATAAGAATTATCAGTTTGTTTATAAATTTATATGTAAATAATTATTATAAGATTCTTAAGGAAATTACAAAAAAGATTTATGAATATATCAGATGTGTCAGAAAAGATTCTAGGAGATTTTAAAGACTTTTTATTTTTAATTTATAGGATTTTAGAAAATATTAGAAAAATTTATTATCTATTTAAAACGTTTTAAATTCTTCAAGATATTGGTAAACCTCTTGAGTTTTTATCGAAAGTTAAAAAAATCATTCAAAATGTAGAAAAAAATGTCCTCATAATCTACTAAATTTTCCCAAGCATTTTAAGAAACTTTGTTTATTCTCCTGAAACCTTTCAAGATTCTTTTAGAGTTACTAAAGTTTATCTTGCGTTTCTAAAACACTTCTTAGGTTTACATTTTTTTGAATCTCATCAAGTCTACTAACTTCTTCCTGAATTCACTTGATTATTTACTTTTTTAAAACTTTTTAATCTTATCAAATTGAAGCATTGCGCTCTAAAATCTTTTACACTCTTCTTTTAAATTTTAGGAAATCGTTTGATGTGTTTAAAAACCCACTTGAATTTTTTTAATTGCATTTTTTTAAATAAAAAATTATTAAAAACTTTCACACGATTATTAGAAAAATAATTCTGTTTTTCTAATATTGTCAGACCTTCCAATCTCTAATCTTTAAAAATCATTCAAATTTTTCCTGATATTTTTTTAATTCTGCAAAATAACAAAAAATGCCTTTAAAGTATTTCAGATGCTTTGATAATATTTGAAATCTTTTGCAATGTTTCTAAATCTTAAAAAATAATCTTTTGATATTAATTGTTTGAAATAAAAAATTATGTTAATTATTCCTTTAAAAATCTTTACAAGTTTTAATTATTTTCGAATCGTTTCAAAATTTTCGAATATATCTTAAACTTACTCAAATTTGAAAGAATTATGTTCCTTAATATTTCTAAAGTTAAGTAATTATCTTTTTTCAATTTTCTGTTAGAATTCATTCCAAAACAATTATTTACATTTTTCCCAAGGAGTTTCTTTCATTATCTTTCATTATCTAAAAGTCCTTCGTTTATCTTCTTTTATTATTATTTTTTCATTTTAAATACATATCTATTATATCTTATCAAAGTTTAATATAAAAATCTTAAATGTTAAGTGTATTTGAATACAAAATTTTTTAATGTTTCCAAATTTTTAGAAATATTTTAACAAATTTTACGTGAAATTAAAATAAAATTTTTTAAAATCTCATTGAACTTATTCCAAGTTATCTTTTTTTAATTTTCAAAATTTACGTAATTACTTAATCTGATTGTAAATAATTGAACCTCTTGCGATTAAAAGCGGGGATTCTGCTTGAGAAAAAATGTGCTGAAAGTAATCTTTCTTATTCTTCTACAAGAATTTTTAAGTTTTTTTAACCAGTTTTTCTACGTTTCTAACACTCTTCTGAAGCTTACAATCTTTTTTAATCTAATAAATTTTACTTAATATTTATTGAATTTCTTCGATTATTTACATTTTTTTAAAATTTGTAATGTTTTCAAAATTAAAAAATGTTGATTTTAAAACCTTCTACACTCTTGTTCGAAATTTCAGGAAATTGTTTGGTGTGTTTAAAAATCTTCTTTAATTTTCTTTTACAGCACATTTTTCAAAATAAAAAATCATTAAAAATTTTCACACGAAAGTTAGGAATATGATCCTTTTTTCTAATCTTGTCAGGTTTTCTAATCTTTAAAAATTATTCAAATTTTTCCGGATTTTTTTTTATTTTGCAAAATTAAAAAAAAATGCCTTTAACCTTTTCAAGATACTTTGACAATTTTTGACGTCTTTATGAATGTTTTAAAATGCTTTAGAATAATCTCCTAAAATTAATTTTTCGAAATAAAAAATTATTTTAATTATTTCTAGGAACGTAAAATAATTTTTTAGATTTTCATGAAAACTTACAAAATTGTTGAAAAATTCCTTTAAAGTTTCTATAGTTTATGTTTGAATTCTTTAAAAATCTAAGTTTCTGATAGAATTTAAGTTTAAAATTCGATTTTAATCTCTTCGATTCTTCTTAATATTTCTTGGATTTACTCGGTTTTGATCTATTTATTATAATTTTACCAAATTGAAACATTTTGCTTTAAAATCTTCTATAGTCTTCTTTTTAATTTTAGGAAATCCTTTCACATGTTTACAAACCTTTCTTAATCTTCTCATGAAGTACGTTTTTTAAAATAAAAAGTCCTTAAAAATTTTCCTACCAATCTTGAGCAAGTTCTGTTTCTAATCTTGTCGGACCTTCTAAGCCTTCTAATCATTAAAAACTTTTCAAAATTCCCCTGATTTTCCTTGGAATTCGGAAAAATGGAAAAGATTGCCTTAAAATCTTTAGATTCTTTATTAAGAATTTTAAACATAGTTTAAAATGTATTGGAATTTTCTAAAATCAGTTTTTCAAAATAAAAAATCATATTAATTATTCGTAGAGACCTCAAAGAATTTTCTTCATTTTTGTGAATGCTTACAAAATTCTTTAACAAAATCTATACAAATTTTAACTATTTTCTAATCGTTTCAAAATTCCTGAATATCTCTTAAACTTACGCAAATATGAAAGGACATTTTTTTAACAAAATAAATTTTTTAAAAAATGTGCAACAAAATTGCGCAAAAAATTGCCTGAACTTTCATTCTCTTCACACCCTGCGAAATTCAGTTTACTCAAAAACTCCTCGAAATAGCCAGGTAGCCACCAAAAACGAATCGTGAAGTCGGGCGTGCTCGGGCTCGTGCTCGTGCAGTTTCGGCTCTACAGGAGGCTGGCCTACGCAACATGTAGCAGAGCCGACTCACCGACATGCTACGTTTGAATGTGTTGCTTCCAGGTGGGAGAATGGTGGGGGCCGAAAAATCCCACGTTCTGGAGACACTGATTCAGCCCAGAAAGTGCAGCAAGTGATCGATGTCACAAATCAGTTTTCCAATGATATCCACATGGAGTTCGGACAAAATAAATGAAGATAGTTCAAACAACACTAAGGACTTCCTTCAATTCGAGACTCAGATTGATTATGAAGAATTTTCTCAACTCCACAAACAAAATAAGGGCAAACAACACATATGCCATCTCTGCCCTTACGTACTCCTGGGGGCTCATAAGATGGTCAAACACTGACCTTGTAAAGTTAAACAGAATCATCCACGTAGAAATGACGAAGCGCCGATTGCACCACATTTATTCAGCGATTGAAAGGATATTTCTACCGCGACATATAAGGGGTAGGGGCGTTGTAGATGTCAAACAACTGTTTGTTTGTACAGTCAACTGAAATTTGCAGTCAACCTATACAATCTAGATCCATAAGTATAGCAAGTTAAGGCATAAAGTAAGGACCATACGAAAGAATTGGAATCATGCATCTATTAATCCCATTGTGATTTTGGCAACAGGCATTGTGCGCGCAAGATGCACTGAACATCTTGAACATTTAGGAATCATTAGAGTATCAGCAGTAGCTCAAAAGTCGGTTTTATTAAACACCTATATCATTGTAAGAAACTTTCTCGACCGTTAGGAAGCAAGAGACTGAAAGCCTGTAAAGTGGCAGATGGTAGCTTTAAGAAAGCATCCAGAGGTAAATGTCCTCATCTCGAACGCTAGCGGCTGCTTGTAATTGTATAACTACAACATCATGGCAGGAGGTTTCAACCATCGCATTAAATTAACGTGTAACATCCCAATCTCGTCAGTCAGTTGAGTTAGTCCGTTGCTGAGCCTCGAACAAGGAAGCCATACCATCTTTGGGCAGTTGTATACCAGAAACTACGAAGTACTTGGATAGCTAATTCGTCCAAAGTCTGCATTTTCCTACCTCGTTATTTTTCCACTGTTTTTGCCTTGACTGCCTATGCAATACATCCTTTTTATGGTAGCGCATAATAAGACATTTGAACGATTAGGCAGCTGGGGCATGGATCCTGTAGTAAGCCAATAGTATTATTGGAGAGAGGTTAAATAACTGACTTCATTCAGTAAAGCTCTTATATTTCATTACATTTCTGTTTATCGGCGTAGAGTTAATGTGTCAACTAAATATGAATTTTTAAAAGATTAAACTGCTATTTCTTTCTTTGCGGGTGTAGTGCGAAAGGCAGTCATCCTTGGCTCACTCCGTGTCCTAAGAATACACAAATTCATCAAGCTATAATCGCATATGATTCTACCCCTCAAACGCGGCGGAGCCTTTTTCGTCTACAGGGGGGCTGGGACAGAGTTTTGAGATTGCATGGTACATTTTGGTCATAGTATGATAATATTATACTATGTAAAGATAAGGCTTCGTCAACTCAATAAGGGAACATGGCTATGGATACCATTTCTTCACAATACGAAAGGAGGACACCTGACAATTTTCTAACCTAACCTCAAGTTACTAACATAGTAAAAGCGGATTTTTTTAATTTCAACTATTGCAAACCACGAATATTCAATAAAATGAATTTATTTCATTTGGGCCTACGGGTAGGTTCACCGTAGATACCTCGTATCCCAGATAGCAAAATGTCCGCATGGAGCCCCGCATGGTGCAAGTGCGACGTGCAGATCAATCCGCACGTCATGTCGTTGTGTCAACAATTGAGTCGCATATGCGCCCCATGGCCTGTCCGCACGCATACGTTGAATCGCGTGTTAGCATTCGTGTGCCGGGATATTGCCCCCATTAGGTTTCAAAATTTTTTATAAGTTAAAATTGTGTAACAGTGACAGGGACAATGGTACAATTTTGAGGAAAAGATGTATCTGCTCTCAATGCGAAGCACATTATTGCTCCTGTCACTGTTTAAAATATACTACAAAAGCGAGTACAATAAAAAAATTGAAAGGCAGTTTTATTTCATAAATAACGTTGTTTTATTCAATTTTAAAAATATCATGAAACGACGGTTAGTAGGGTGAAATCTTTAATTTTAGTTGCCTTATTTTACTCTATAAATAATACTATAATTGCATTATAATATCTTTACTTGTAGCCACAATATTACTGCGATCAGGTACTGCACAAACTGGCACGAACTATGAACACTCCACGCACTCACAGGACAGGACCCACTCATCTGAGAAACCATGCGCACGCACAACTGGCATGCGTGCGCGATATTTTAAACATCAGAGTTTCAGAGTAAGCTATAGAAGATATTTATAAAGCAAATTTCTTTTTAGATAATTTAAAAAAAAATGAAAAAATAAGTATACCTCAAGGTTTTGACTTCTTGATACTGCAACAAAATAAATCGAATAAGTAAATCAAGCATATTAATGATGTGTGGTATGTTCTAATACAAAGGACTTATTAGAATTGATATTTCTTATCATTCAAACTGCTCGAGTCAAGGTACTATTTGATACGCGCTTGCGCAAAGAGGCAGAATCCTGCCACCACTTTTTAGTTCTCTTGTGCGAATTCCATAAGCGAGTCAGTACCAGCTCAGCCACCGTCATAATAAATATAAAGTATCGGATGTGTCGACGCGTGAAAAAGCATAAAAATGAACGGCGCGAACTCCACGAGGATTGAACTCCACAGTAAAAACAATTTCGATACGTGGAAACTGCAAATACAGACAGTTTTGATAAAGGCAGACTTATGGGAATATGTGAGTGGTGATGCTGTAAAACCTGGAAGTTCGGAAAGTGCACAAGCTATCGCCGCGGAACGAGTTCAGATAAAGAGGGAATGTGGTTGAGATTGGAAGAAATTTTTCAATCCAAAGGGCCGGCGAGAAAGGCTACGTTGCTGAAAAGACTCACACTACACAAAATGGCAGACGGAAACGATGTTCGTGATCATCTAAACGATTTGTTCGATACCGGGGACAAATTAGCGGACATGGAGATTGTAATTAACCCCGATTTACTGACCGCAATGATCCTATATAGCCTCCCTGGTAATTTCGAAAACTTTAGGTGCGCTATAGAGTCTAGAGACAATTTACCAACACCCGAATCTCTACGTACAAAAATATTCAAAGGGTACGTACAAATAAGAATAAGTACAAAAATATTCAAAGAATACGTTTTCTTTAAAAAAAAATCTTAGCGGAGGTTATCAACAATAAGGGAATCGGAGACTTGTACTGCGTAGAAAAAATCGGAGAAAGAGCGTGCGCGGTTTCGAATGCAAAATCGAGTAAAGCCTCGCTCAAAGTATTACATAGAAGGTTCGGTCACGCGAACGTAAAGGATGTTTCTGTTGCTGTGCGAAGAGGTATCGTCATAAGTGTGCAACTGACAGCTGCGTTCCCAAAGATAGACTGTGACATTTGTCTGAAGGGGAAGATGTCAAGAACCCCTTTTCCGAAGGAGTCGAAGTGGCGATCAGAATTGTTGCAAATAATACACACGAATGTGTGGGGTCCATCGAGAGTAACCTCACTTGGAGGGGCGAAATATTACAACGAATTCATCGATAATTACTCCAAGTAGTGTGAGGTTAGGTTCCTGTAATCGAATGCGGAAGCATTCAATGCAACAAAAGAATATTTAGTCCTGGTGGAAAGGCAAAAAGCTAAGGAAGTTCAGTCGATTCAATCTGAAAATGGACGGGAATACGTCAAAAGAGAATTTGACTTTTAACTGAAAAATCGAGGAATAGTACGAAGATTTACAGTGCCACATAATCGGGAACAAAATGGCACTGCCGAGAGAAACAATAGGACCCTTTTAGACACTACCAGATGTCTTTTGATGGAAGCCAATTTCCCTAATTCGTTTTGGGCCGAAGCAATCAACACAGCTAATTATTTACGAAATCGATTACCAACTAAAAGCCCACATGGAAAAACGCCTTACGAATTATGGGAAGGTAAAGAGCCAGTTATGTCAAATCTGAGAGTGCTTGGCATCAAAGTTCACTGTTGGTCAAGAGAAAATCTTCTTAGGGTACTCCGATGAATTTAAAGCGTATCGGATCTGGTCGAACAAGAAGAGGAAAGTAATTATCAGTCGTGACATAAAATTCGCGGAAGATTTGAGTTCCAATCTGAAGACAGCGGCTGAAAATCAAATAAATTTTTCACCCCCAGATCAAAACCCAAATGAAGGTCGTCGTTTCGTTGAAATTGAACATAATTGGTCACCAGCAGGAAGAGAAATCGAGCAGAACGAAGATCAATAGGAAGACTTTCGAGATTTCGATCATCAGGAGATTGCACAGCCGGCACCGGAAGATGAAAGTGATCCACTTGAAAACGAAAACAAAATCGACAATGAAGTCGAAAACTTGCCAATAGAAGAGGTACCTGAAAATAAAAGAAAACCAGGACGGCCAAATGGGAGCAGATCCAAAACGGTTTTGGAAAACAAAACCACTAGACTCGGTACTAGAACAGCATTACGGAGCAGTGCTTTACATGAAAGGAATCTATCTTCCGTTCCAGAAGAAGATGAAACAACTTGAGATGAAGAGTACACCTTTATGTCGGAAATACCGATAAAGAAAGTGATGACGGGATCAGAGGCTCAGGAATGGCCAAACGCTATTGCAGCGGAGATGAAATCCATTAACAAAAATGGGAAATGGATTCTCATAGATCGTCCGAGCAAAGGGAAGCTTGTCGGCAGTCGTATGATTCTTCGAAACAAACTAAACTCGGACGGTACAATAAAGAGGAGAAAGGCTCGCCTGGTTGCTCAAGGATTCAGTCAACAACCTTTGCTCCAGTTACTTGATTTAGCACCATTCGTTTAATGGCATCACTTGCAACTCAAAACAATTTGATGATTAGGCAATTTGATATTGCATCCGCTTATCTTAATGGAGATTTAGAGGAAGAATTCATTATGGAGGCTCCTAAGTTTTTTGATGAATTCCTGCAAAATGTCATGGATCAAGAGAGAAACAGCGAAATTAGAAACAAGGCAAAGAAGATGCTCCACGATTTTAAAAAGGGTGATTAAGTGTGCCTTCTCAAGAAGTCCATCTATGGACTTAGACAAGCAGGCAGAAGTTGGTACACTAAGTTGGACAAAGTGCTCAGACGAATCAGTGTCACTCCATCGAAGTCGGATCCATGCCTTTTTCAATTTGAAGCAGGGGAAGACATAATCATGGTAGCCGTATATGTAGATGACATTCTTGTCGCATCTCGTAAAGGACTTAGGCCGAGCGAGCTACTGCTTGGGAGTCGAGTTTAAACAATCTGATAGTGAAGTTTCAATGGGGCAGCAAGGATACATACAGAGGTTTGACATGAGCGACTATAAACCTGTCGCCACTCCAGTCGATCCAGGGACAAAACTGAAGAAACATGAATATCCCAGCGAAGATGAACTGAAACTCCCATACCGTGAGCTCGTCGGAGCCCTCACTTATTTGTCAGTGACGCCTCGCCCTGGCATCGCCTAATCAGTTAGCAGACTGGGACAGTTTAACAACTGTTACGGAACGAAGCACTGAAAGGCGGCGAAACGCGTGTTGTGTTACCTGAAGGGAACCGTCGACATACTTGTTACTACTCGGCGGAGGACCTGTCTTATGGGGCTCAAGAAAGCGGAAGACAGTAGCACTTTCTACCACGGATGCCGAATACATGGTCATAGCTGAATCTGTCAAGGAGGCCATATATCTTCAACGACTAGTTCAGCAACTCGGATTTGGCAGCTACGGTCATCTCACTATCCTTTGTGACAACAGGAGTTGTCTTTCTTTGGCGGAAAATCCAACGTTTCATGCGAGATCGAAATATATAGATATTCACCACCACTTTATTAGGGATGTGTAAAGTAAGAATCTATTCTCAGTGAAACACGTTTCAAGTGAAGATCAAGTGGCTGATTTTTTTACAAAAGGACTTCTTCGAATTAAACATGAGTATTGTGTGACTCCGGCCGGATCGCGAAGATTAAGCATGTAATTTATATTTCATTTTATATTAACAAGATTTGTTTGGAGTACCACTCGACACGAGGGGAAGTGTTAGAATTGATATTTCTTATAATTTTAACTGTTCGATTCAAAGTACTATTTGATACGCGCTTGTGCAAAGAGGCAGAATCCTGCTCAGCCACCGTCGTGATGACTTCGCGCTCTATGTTCGTAAACTCATCAGTTCTATTTCAATAAAAGTTGATCACGGTTCAAGTGATTGTCTCATTGTCGTTTAACCTCTCCCGGTTATTCTAACAGGACTCCCTCGTTTGCCGGACACAGTGGGGATTTACATACGAAGATAAAAAAAGAAAAATATGCCATTTTTGTCAAAAAGAAGGATATTTTCAAGTAAGGGAGGACTCTTAAAGACAAGGCGGTAAAGAAGGAAATGTTCTCCCGAAAGAGGACGTTTGGTAACCTTAAACATGGCAAATTTTGAGAACTTGAGAGCGGCGGGTTGAGAAGCAGGGAGGGGAGTCAAATTACTTCTCCTGCCCATCGCAGATGGCGCTGACGCGAAACGCCGAGGCCCACGCCTGTGCGCGCAAAATAATTTTTTTACTGTCATCTGCTGCATGGTGCACTGGTGAAAGTTAAACAATTATTTAAAATGGATAAAAAAACGTGTTCAGTGATTGGTTGTGGACTTCAAAAAATTAATGACAAGCAAGTGATAGGTCATAAGTTCCCAACACAACGTTAAATATGTTAAAAGTTTTCAAAATAATATGTCAAGAAGAATTTGTAAACTGTAAATCAAAATTGCTTATTAAAAAATAGAAATTCCAATGTACTTCATCAATCGCAATGTAATTTTTTCATAAAAATAAGGGAAAAATGAAGTTAATAAGACACAAAAAATGAGAAATAGAATTCGAAATATCTTTTATTTCTCATTTCGCGTTTCTTATTTGCTTCATTTTGTTTTTATTCTTCGTTTTGGGCTAATTATTTTCAGATTAAACACATATAAGGATGGGCATATACATATACATGCACCAACGCAAGGACGCTCGGCGAAGTTCTCCTGCCTATCGCAGAGTGTAAAGTTTATATTCCGCAAATATTTCAGATAGAATTAAAGATTTCACAATGATTTTGCAAAGATTGCGATAATTTGTCAAGATTAAAAATATTTCGCAAAGATTCCAATGATTTCACAAAGGTTTCAAAGATTGCGAAAATAGTTCAGATTTCACAGAAGCCAAGAATTTATCACTTTAATTTAAAATTGGTCTTTTATGATAGAAAATAATTGTTCTCGGTAGAAAATTCATGTCTTTGGATAAAAATTCCGGTATTTATTCGTAAGGTAATGCTAGTAAAAGACGAAAAAATATGGGAAGTCCAAAATGGATCTATGCCAGCGAGATCATGTACGGATGAAATATATAGCTTAAGGATGTACACTACGTATAATCAATCTCAAAAGTCGCCTATCTTTAAAATGATTTTTAAAATTAACAAAAGAAAAGATCTATTATTAATTTCTGTAAATCTTGATGGAGGCTTCTAAACAAACTTCAGAAAAAATAATTTAGGTTAAATTTTTTTATTTAACAGTAATTATTTCAAGGTTTAATTTTTCTTCTCACCTTAGGGAAAAGTTACAATTTTTATTTAATCCTAATGATCAAGGTCTCCTTTTATTCTTCGTAGGATTCTCTAAATTTCTATTTAGGTTGATTTTATTCAAAAAAATTAATTGAGAAATCATACAGTTATTATTGTTATAAACAATTATAATTTAAATTTTAATTAATACCACACAAAAAGAGTTGTAGAGAATCCTTCAAAGAATAAAATGAGGCCTTGATCATTAGGATTGAATAAAAATTGTAACTTTTCCTTAAAAAGACAGGAAAAACTAAAAAATTAAATAACCTCGATTTTTTAAATCATTTTCAAGATAGTCAACTTTTGAGATTTATTATACGTAGTTAGAAAAAAGTTCGAGGGTAAGTAAAAAAAGATTTTTGTGCATTTCAGAATCTAGAAAAAGCGTTTCACTAAGTGGATACAAGTAAACTTTGGGAAGTCCTGACAGAGATCGTAGTCAAATAGTGGCTCAAAATTAATGCAAATAAAAAAATTATATTATATTATTTAGAGCCATGGATGGCACATTATTAGTACTATTTTAATACCGAAATTCAGAAAAATAATTTCTTTTACATTTATAACCATTGTCCTTGGCCATTATTTATAAAAAATATAAGAATAAGAAAAGTTTTGCTTATGCTAAAAGGCAAGTTTGCACAATGTTTCTTTTTATTCCAAAAATTTTCTATTCAATCAAACCTAATGTACACATCTGACAACTATAACGAATGGTGTATTGACACGCACAGCGCGCGAGCGCTTATCTAGTAATTATGTTTAATTGTAAACTCAAACATTCATTGCTTTTGATAGCACATTTAAAAGGGTTTCCTTATAAAAGCCGAATCATCTCCACCGTTGCCCTCACTTGTATTTTGTGATTACGTATTGTTTTTTTAAGATGGACGTACTACCTTATTTGAGTCTCATAATACTTTGTGAAATTTCGTTGCAAGAATTTGTGGCTTCGATTGATGGGGATATTGGCAAGTAAAATAATATCGTTTTAAAAAGGATTAATTAAGAAGACTTTCATAGATAGTGTAATTCCCAATTTAAATGAAACAAAAAATCTCGATATTCTATCAACGAAGCCTTATAGACATGCGTGTCCCTATAACTAACTGCATGATACCTCACTGTTTCCACCAAAATGAATTAAAGGTACCAAAAGTTAGTTTATCGCAAACTCTCCTCATGTAATTCAAATCTTACATTCTCAACTAAATATCTGTGTGGGTACAAGTTATCAAATAGAATATTTACAAGAAGCACTTGTGAAGCCATGAGGCGCCGCTATTGTTAAATGCCACGTTGCATTGCATTGATAACGCCCCTGGCGTACCGAATGCACGGAAGAATTTGCTACAGCGTATCCTTATAGTATTCACATCCCGAATAAAAATGCTTCGACTTGAGTTCCAATTTAATTGCCCCCAATAAAGAAATGCTGAAGTCGAAAAGTTCGACTTGAGCATGTCTCAGTTTTGAGACGGAGCTAAACTTCAATTTATGTCTTGGAGACAAGTTTTTATGTCTTAAAGACATAAATTTATTTCTTGAGTCGTATTTTTATGAATCCAATACGTGCGGTTTATAACTTCGAGCGTATACCTGTCCTAACAAAAAGGTTACTTATAACAGTCATAAAAAATCTTGTATATTTTTAAACAATATATATTAAATCAACTTATTTATAAATTGTTATTTGTATTATACTTGTTTGACGATGATACCAAAAATGTTGTATCTTTTTACTTATTTCTAACGGCTTAGGAGATCCTTCTATAAAGTTACAATTTTTATTTTTTTAAGAAAATTTTTAAGGGTAATACTCGTTCAGACCCACCGATTCTGAATTTTTTAATTAAAAATACCTAATTTAACAATTATAAATTTTTCATTCATCAATTTTAATCTCATTTATGAGCCAAAAAAGAATCGATAATCTCAGCCAAGACAAGGCTCGTCTTAAGTCAAGTAAACGTCGTCTTAGCCAAGACAAGGCTCGACTTAAGACAAGTAAACGCCGTTTTACCTTTCGTGGCCATAAAAGTAAGACAATAGCCTATGTCTCGACTCAGTTTTGAGACGCAACCACACATCGATGTCTTGGAGACGAACTCAAGGCTTAACCAAGTCGAACTCAAGTCGAAGCATTTTTACTCTGGATAGTACACCTGCCGCATCATGCAACAAAAATTCAACAACAGAAAAATAGTAAAATGAACCTTTAATTTATTGCAATTCGGATTCTACTTTAATTTTCCAGTGAGAAGGTCACGGAATAATTGCAATCGCTTTTTTGCAGCGCTAAAAAATTTTAAAAATACAATACCGCTTTCAGCAGGAGTCTTAACATTTAAAAAAAACTTTGAAACGCTGCAAAAACAAATTATTGCAATTACTCAATGGTATTCTGATGAAAAATGTACGTAGAATCCGAATTTCAATAAGTTAAATGCCCATATTTCTGTTTTTCTTTAGTTTTTTTGCATGATACGGAAGGGATACTATGTGGATATTATAAGGGCACGCTGTAGAGTGCAGCGTATCCTTTCCGTTCATTCGGTCCTCCAGCGACTGGCTGTACTTGGTCAAATTGAAGAATTCATGGGTAAAATAAATAAATATTTTGAACAAAATTCCTATAAAAATAGGAATCCACATAACGATAATTTAGAAAAATTAAAATATATAATTACTAAAGGAACTGCATGAATTAAAATTCCTATAAAACTCATGCAATTACGTAATTTCGATTCAGCAGTCGACTTGGAATTTAGGGTTACGAATTAGAGCCATAATGCACTTTCGGTTTCGCCGCAAACTTCTGTGAAATTTTTAGTTGTAAGATTTTTTTAGATGTAAGACTTTTCAGACCGCCTCTCCCCAAAGAAAAGCCTTACGTAATTGATGACTCTCCCTAATAAAAGCGACCCAGATAACAATTCGTGCGTGCATGTTACGCGCGCGTCGATGCGCGCATGACATGCATGCACAAATTCACCATGTTCGCCCACATTTTGTGATTGTAACTGAAGTGCGTGCACAAAGTGTGGCACAATGCGAGCATGTTTACAATCACCCTGTGACGAAATTTTGCGGCGCGTACATGAGCGCAGCACGAGTAACCAGTAGAGGCACAAAAGCTTTAATTTATAAATTAAACAAATTTATTCTTTAATGCTTATAAAAGCTATAAATTGCCTTTTCAATAAGGGTGCCGTCCTGTAGGTGTAGCGTAACAGAATCACGTAACAGAATCATCCTGAGAGTGAAAGAGATAAATAGATCTGCCCGTCTCTTTCACTCTCGCTTTCCGCCGCCATTTTCTGTGCACATGGGACTGTGCGAAACTAGCCGGCTAGCCCAGTGCCTTTTGCAATACTGAAACGCGTCAGTGTGTGTCGGTTCTAGTTTTGTAAGGATCACGAAGTACTACAAGGAGGCCGCACGTCATGTATTTCGACTGGCGTCAGTTCGCGATCGCCTGTCCTCGGAGTTTTATGCCTTCCCAGATTAGAGTTTCCTTTCAGTGAAAATATAAAATTAGACATTGTCGTCTGTTATGGAATATCGAGTGTGTTTATAGGTTAAGTTTGGTTATGTCAAGTGTTAGTTGGTGTCGCGAACGCACTGATAATGCTTGTATAATTTATACAATTATATGAGTAATGCCAATAAAACAAGAGGAGGAATATAAAAACAATAGAACGCAAGTATAGATATTGAGGATTTTGCGTCTAATATCACTCCCTTTCTGTGTCTTACTACCCGAATCACAGCCCCTACAAAAACAACGCGACATTGTTGTATCACTTATTATGTAGGTTTTTAGCACTGACACTTTGCACAACAATTTTTTTCACTAAACACAAACAGTTTGCAATTACACAACGGAATTAATAGGTTATATTTGTACCGGTTCAAAATTTACACCACATCTTTTCGTAGTTCCTAGAGTTTCCGTACGTAGCGCTATCGTCTGGGAAGACATCAATATTTGAGGACATTCAATCGCGATTGTGGGCTTTTTTCCACCATCCTCGCTATATACGTGCTATTTGCTTAATAAATTCCGATACATTTATTTAATTCAACCTTTTTACTTACCTCCTTTAATATAAATAAGTAATTTTAGGAAAGTCAATCCACGCGCACCGAGTATGGAGTGCTTAACCGCGCTGTCACCCACCCGAACTCCTGTCAAAAAAATTTTTTTTTACGATATTAGACTAAATAATTGTTAATAAGCAAACTAAGTGAAATAATATTGACCTAATTTTAAACTTTTTTTCATTTAACAGTGCGTACTAGTCACTTAGAATAAAATTATAACTTCGTAATGCAACTTGCAAATCTTAGGCTAGTCATGGTCGTCCACATTTAAACTAAAGCCGGGATGTATAGCAAAAGTCATGACCGTCTACAAATAAAATTAGGTATCTTCACTTCAACCACCAGCTAACTTTATTTCGTTAAATGTAGAAAATCTAGAGGAAATTTCTTCGAATGCCCAGGGCCCCAGGCATTAATTTCAATGCAGACGGTCACGGCTTAGTATTTACACCCGATATTTAGGCCCTACTTTGAAGCCGTAACTCTTACCTAAGGAGGCGCCCGAAGCTGTAAAGTAGGTATTTAAGACAAAATAAGACCCTCTTTGAAAACTCAAACTACCACATGTAGGACTTGTGGCATCAGAGCAGTTTCTCTATAATATCACACCAATATGGATGAATAAAAATAATATTTGCTATTTATCAAGGAAAATAGAATATCTGTGATTTAAATATCAAGGATATTAGTAATTATTTTTTAGAGATATAATTGATAGAATTTTTTAATTATGACGCTAAAGCATAGTGCACTGAAAAATCCGCAAGTACTAAGAAACGAACCCGACATCGCACGCACGCACTGAGTATTTATCAAGAGCTTAACGCCCTAACCGATTCAGCTAACGGAACGCGTTAGGATGTCTTCGATCAAAATCATTAGCACTTGTCCAATATTTCAAGGTCTAAAATCTTTTTAAATGCGAAACAATTAATTGAATAATTACTTTTTTTTAACTTTCTGTGTCCTTAAATATTTGAAACCATTTTTGAAGAGTTTAATATAAATTTGTTCTATTTTTTAGAAGTATTCTACGTTATATACTTTAAAAGAACTTGAGGCTACATATTTAAATTTGATTCTGTGTGTACACTAAAAAATACAAATAACTAGTTCAAGATTCAACCTAATATTCATCAGTTTATATTAACAATGACACAATTGATTTTGTAACCAATTGCCTCTTCGTCCCAAAATTAAAGTTAAGTAGTCAATTATTTTTCATACATTTGGCTGTTCTTATTCTCCAATAAAAATGATTAAAAAATAGAACATGACTGTTGAATACACACCATTAAAAAAGTGGTACTGTTTTATTCTTATAATTTGTTGTGATTATGAATCCCTTACATAACTTTTGAATACACGAACTTTCATTAATTATTTATAAAAATGTTTATAATGACTTATTAATCGACAATAATTACTAATTTTCCATGATGAGCATCATTCTCATATAAAGGACCCCGCACACATCTATGGAAAATATGGTCTCGGTCACATTGGCTGAAATTGAAGCATAATGTAGTCAAATAATGCCCTTAGATACCGAGTCCAAAAAACGCCAGGTTTCGAGATAGGAGGGACCAAATGTCACTTTTCATGGACGCGAGAGGAATTCCACGGACGCTGGAAGACTGTTTGGCACTATACTCAGGGATCATGCCGAACTCTCCGCTCAATTGATATATTGCATTTTAGGGTCCCTTGATTGTTAATATCTAGAACTGAAGGTTGATAGATGGATAGCTTTTTGTCAGCGTTGCATCGTAGATCGCCTTACATGTACTTATGCAATCTAATTAAACAGGTCCTATTAACCACATCATCAAGACTAAAGTATGAGATGTGTGTCTAGGGGTAGTCTAACTACTGTAAAAAAATTAATTGATAGTTTTTGGATTAAGCTAACAAAATCTGAATTTGAGTAAACATCAACAATTGTGTACGTACTTATTCAAACTAATTAATCAGGTCCTATTAACTGTGTCGTTCAAGACTGTAACATTGAGTGGGTGTCTGCGGGTAGGTTACCTTTCCTAAAAAAATTAATTAGTGGCTTTCGGATTATTGTAACATAGACTGAATTAGAAGTTACATTTCCAAGGGCATAATTCCTCATTCAAACTAATTAATCATGTCTTACCAACTACGTCGTCAAGACCTAAGTATGAGAAAGGTGTCCGTGGGTAGTTTAACTACTTTAAAATGTTAATTGGTAGTTTTCGGATCAGGATTACACAAACTAAATGTGATTAAGCATCACTAAGTGCGTACCTACTTATTGGAACTAATTGTGGGTCCGGATGCAATAAGGGCACATAAAATTTTTTCGTGCGAAAACGAAGTCCCCTGGAGGCTTTAGAAAAAATTTTCGAATTTTAATTT
>NC_046657.1:168443539-168446795 GCF_010883055.1 Belonocnema kinseyi
ATAGGAACTTCACCATGGGCACTACACTGCGTCAGTGCTGAAGTACTGTACTGCTATACTCTAACTATATGACACAAAAGTTGTTTAAAAAATAAAAATCAATTGATTTCTAGTATTTTGTCTGCAAATATTAATAGTCCTGTTTAGAGTGAAGACATATATTACATTTTTAAACATTTTATAACAAATAAAATTTCTAGTGCTAACCACTGTGCTAAACCGACAAGTTGAATCTCGGTGAAAAAGCCATCCTGATAAGGTACAGTTCAGAAAAGTTAAAGTACCAAATTTTAAGCTTAGTTTTTCTAATCATTTATTATTATACGAGGTTATGCAAATGTAAAATACACAAACTGTTAACAATAATATCAATATAATAATTATTAAATAAATAATTTAAATCAATTACAATTTTTCTTCGCGTAATATTTTGTTTTTTCCCCTTGTAGAGTACTTTACAGCTTTTTAAAGTGACAGGAAGTGTAATTTTTTATGAACATTAAAAATTTTTAAAGATGAAACTCAGAAATTTAATCGTGTATTTTGACAATTTCTTAATCATAACATTTTTTTAAACTTTCGTGTAAGGTATGGTTTTGAAACGTTTTAAACGTATTTTTTATGCCCATTTTTTAGGATATAAAATATTCACCCATCTGACTTAGAAATTTTAATCGTTGATCCGTCAGGGCAACTGAGTTAGGTCCCGGCGGTTCCCGTATGGAACATCCATATTGTCAGAGTTCGAATTTCAAAAAAGTGTCATCAAATTTTTGTCAGATAATCACTTTTTGTAAGTCTGAACTCATGAAACCTTAAAATTTGTGTTGTCAAAAAAATATTCACCCCTTGGAGTTAGAAATTTTAATCATTAATCTGTGAGGGCAAGCGAGCTGGGCCCCTATGAATCATCCATATAACGCCAGGTTTCGAGATAGGAGGGACCAAATGTTACTTTTCATGGACGCGAGAGGAGTTCCACGGACCCTCGAAGACTGTTTGGCACTACGCTCAGGGATCATGCCGAACTCGCTGTCTCTTTTGACATTTTGTAGCTTAGAGCTTC
Organism: Belonocnema kinseyi; assembly: GCF_010883055.1. NCBI lineage: Eukaryota > Metazoa > Arthropoda > Insecta > Hymenoptera > Cynipidae > Belonocnema > Belonocnema kinseyi. Next base: position 168,444,606 of record NC_046657.1, read on the forward strand.
CTGATCGATAATATTTATGTCATTCCCAATTCCATGTCCATTCAATTAGGGAAAGAAATCCGGGTAATCAAGACAATATAAATACGATAGCAGTGCACGATCCTGCCAATTAAGGCAATACTGGAGTATTATTCAGCCAGTTACGGCAATATTAAAGAATGATCAGGTTAATAATAGGAATATTCTGGTATTTTCCAGCCAGTTAAGGCAAGATTATGATCCGATCCGACCAATGAAGACAATATAAGGAGGTGTTTTAACCATTTATAGGAACATTAGTGTATGGATATGTATTGGATGACGTTCTGGTCAGTAAAGACAACCATGAGAATTAGTTTGCTCAAACAAGACGAGTTTTGGTACATAATTCTATTGTTCCCTTTGAACCGCATCCGCAATATTATTAACCATAGATCTGCTTGGACACTTTACTGCTGGCTGATGGCGTACAGTAGTGCTCCAATATTTGTTCATTGTTTTGTGCTTTATTCAGCTGTAGCTCTTGATCATCGGTTGCTTGAACCAAGTTATCTTCTACATTGGATATCCAGATCTGATATTTCGTTGTGCGTCTGAAACGAGAATACACTCGCACTCTGATTAAACCCGGTTCATTGACAAAAGTTCGCCCAACTGCAAATCTTCCATTCGCTCCCTGTCAAACTTATCTTGGATGTAAGCTCCTGCTAGATTCAGCTGATAGATTCCTACCGTCAGTTCCTTCAGATAACTCATATCCAGCCTAGAGAAGTGAGATACTTGGTGTTCATTAAGATGAATCCATCTAGAATTTCTCTCATACAGGTTGCCAATTCTAACTCCGGTCTGGACGACGTTGGGTTCATGTGATTTTCGTAACATCGTTTGGGCTAAGTCTATGGTCGCTTCAGCCATCTATATGCAAGGACGATACTTGTAGAGGATCGCCCCAGCAATACGGTAAAAATCGCCAATGTTAATGACATGGTTCATGTTCATGAGATTTCCAAAGAACTTAAAAACAGATTTTATGTGGCCATTTCGTTCCTCTACGATCCACCTTGTTTTAGTGATCAAGCTTGAGTCATTTGCTTCTTCTGCATCAAATTGCCTTTGTCCACAAACTAACAGAGGTGGCATTTTATGGTTAATACCAAGATTTTCAAGAAGCGGTAGGACATCACGATAACGATATTCAACAATGATAATGTCATGATTTTCGAATCATTCTCGCAGCCCGTTAGATTTCGAATTCATTAGTAAGCATGGAAGCATCATTATTTCGAGAGTCAGAACAGTAGGGCCCATAAATATCCAAAATATAGCCGTCTGGAGCTACAAATAAGGCTTGCTGAATTAAGCGGCGACCTTTATGAACGCAGTATGTTTGTTTGAGTGCTCTGAAATGGCTAGGTTCATGGATATATACATAAGTTCCATCTATATAGGCAATCACTTCTGGAACTTCATGAGTGGGATTATAAAGTTCATTTGCGAAGTCCGTTACATCTCTCTGCATATACTGCTCCCGTGTTATAGCCGTCAACTCTATATTATTGGGAACAAAACGGGTCATCAAAGATCTTCTCACAATAGAAATAACGAGACTCACATTTTGCCTACTATCGTATCCACAAATAACTTTTAAAATGTCATCACTCAGCCCTTGGTGATGTTTACACAAAAACATAATGAAATCCTTTTTACTAATACGGCGATATACTGTGGACGAGTTCATCTGTGCACGTCGCTGGTCACAGGCACAACTGTGCACCGGGCCATCTGTGCACGCCTACATTTCGACGCGCACATTTGGGAGTTTCCAATCTGTACATGTTAACCATTAGTAGGGTACCATCTGTGCACGTCGACATTTAGTCATTTTATATTATTTAGTCATTTGCACATTTAGTCGAAATTTAGACGTGCTTAGTTGGGAGTGTCCAATCTGTGAACGTTGAGATGTAGACGTGCACAGGTGGTCTGTTGCACAGTTGTGCCTGTGACCAACAAAGTGCACAGTTGTACATATGGCCACTGATTTGCACAGATGGGCTCGTGCATAGTTGCTCCGTGCACAGTTGTCCGTCACCTGCAATTGACAGGACCTGTTTAATTGTGGGTCCGGATGCAATAAGGGCACATAAAATTTTTTCGTGCGAAAACGAAGTCCCCTGGAGGCTTTAGAAAAAATTTTCGAATTTTAATTTT
>NC_046657.1:168446895-168456380 GCF_010883055.1 Belonocnema kinseyi
CAATTTTCAGACCATTTAATTCTAGTTTACAATAAATTTTAATTTTTAATTTTTTTTTTTTTTAATTTTAATTTTAGTTTCATTTTTAATTTTAATTTTACTGTCAAAAAGTGACTTTTAAATCAAAAAGTTGTTTGAAAATTCAGACATTCAATTTTTGAAACAAATATGTATAATACATTTAACAATATAAAATATCTTATTTTAATATTTTAGTTGTAAACCAAAAATTAGAAAAATTCAGACCTAATAAATCTAATTTGTATGTGCTTAAGAATCCATTCCTAGTTTTTCAAGCTGCTGACAACTAGTCTCGATAGGTGAATGGTTAGGGTCCTTGATTAGCGTGCGATAGGTTATGCGTTCGAATCCCCCTCGTTGCGTGCGAAATTTTAATTGTTAATAAAGTGTTAAAAATACGATTTCCCAATTAATCATATGTAGATGCATGTATATCTTGAAAAAAATTATTTACTTTGTCTAATTATAAATTTTTTAAGGATTCTTTTTTATAATTTTAAGCGCAATTTTACTAATCACTGAAGAGTAGCATCTACTGCGCACGCAGTCGCATGTACGATTCTTGTTCAGTAGATCGCACTCATCTTCGGTATGTTCTACTGAACAGGAATTGTACATGCGACTGCCTGCGTAGTAGAAGCTACTCTTCAGCGACTAGTAGAGTCGACTCAACACGCGTTCAGTAGATTCTACTCTTGTAGTGGCCCGTCCATAATTTACTATTCCGTTTAGTGGCTCTAACCCTTGCAAGGATAGGAGCCACTGAACTTTTTTCTCCGTGCGTCCTATAAATTCAAATCTTCTTTCCTTGAATTGTTAAAATCCGGATAAATCCTTTGAAATAAAATTTAATTTAGTCTCGAAATTATGAATAACTGGAAATCCTATGCATATAAATTAAATTAAACTTATTGAAGAAAGTTCTCTAGAAACAAGTTAAAATCCTTAGAAAACTTTTTAAAATTAAATCTCATAAAATTTTCTCTATTTTCTGAAGTTTTCTAGAAATATTTTTAAATCTTTGAAAATCCTATAATGTTCTTTGAAGTCCCGAGAAATTTGGTATATCTCTTAAAATCCTTAATAAAATCCTTTAAAATCCCTTGAACTCTTTGGGGATCGTAAATATCCATTTAAAGAAAAAGCATTAATTATTTGAAAGCCCTTGAATATAATTCGAATTAAATTTATTCAATAAAATTTTCTTAAGAAACCCGTTTAAATACCTAAAAATCTTTAAAATCCTTTGAAATCTTTGGAGATTTAGAAAAAATCCTGAAATCTTGTGAAATTTCTTAAAATACCTTAAAATACCTTAAAATACCTGAAATCTTTGCAATCGCTAGAATTCTCTTGAAATTTCATTTCATTTATGTAATTTATTTTCTAAATTTTGCTAGAAATCTCTTGAAATATTTGGAAATCTAACCAAATTCTTTGAAATTTCTTTAAATCCGTGGAAATATTTTTAATGTCTTGAAAATCAAGGAAATATTTTCAAATTAGTTGAAATATTTATCAATCTCATTAAATCCCTATATAAATTTTCGAAAACCATTGTTCTTGTGAGAATCGTAGAAATTCCTTAAAATCTTTTAAAATCTTTAGGAACTCCTTCAAATTTAATTTGGTTTATTTTAGAAAATTCAATAGAAACATCTTGAAATCTACGGAAATCCTATAAAATAGTTTGATATTTCTTAAAATCTTTTTAAACAGATGAAAAAAAATAACAACGAAGTGTTTTTCCGTCTCGATATTCTGGATGAGTAGTGAAATTTTTTTCATTATAAATTGGTATAGTCGTCCCGAAATTAGAGAAAGTAAAGAAAGTAATTTTATTAGTTACTAATTATACATTTTAGTTGATTTTTGATTACTTATTACAATATTTTGCATTGCATAAATTAGTATAAATAAACAACAATTTCATTTAACAAACACTGACGAGAAAACCGGAAACCCAGAACAATTTTTTAAATGAATTTTTAATTTAATTTTCATACAATATATTCAATCATTTTTATTTATTCCAGTATGTTTCATTCAATTTAATTTTAAAATTTTAACACTCTATTCTTCACTACCATATTCATACTCACCTTCTAAGTTTGATTCAGTGGGATATTTTTTCATGCCTCAAGTATTAACTATTTACTATTATTTAAGTTCTATATAGATTCCACAAAATTAAAAATATTGTTCAAGAGTGGAATTTATATAATCTATAATTAATATACATCTTTAATTCTTGACTCAAAAATTCTGAGTTTGAGGATTCATGAAAATAAATTCGTAATCGACGATCTTAAAAACTCCTAGGCACCAATTTTCATGAAATTATTGAAATCTCTGTAAAATCTCTGAGAATGTTTGAAGTCTATCTGAAGTGTTTTAAATATTTGGAAATCCTTCAAATATTTGTCAAATCATTAGAAATCAGTGAAATATTTCTTCAATCTTTTAAATCTATCTGGAATATTCGAGAAATAATAGAAGATTTTGTGAAATCTTTTCCATCTATCTGAAATCTTTTTGAAATCTTTGTGAAATCTTTGGGAAATTATTGGAATCTTTGTGACATCTTTGTGAATTCTTTGTGAATTCTTGTGAATTCTTTAAAAATCTCTCCGAATGATTTTCAATATTTTTGAAATATTCGGTAATATTTGTGAAATTATTGAAATCTTTGAAAAACCTCTGAGTATGATTGAAGTCTTTGTGAAGTGTTTTAAATCTTTTGAAATCCTTAAAATCTTTGTAAAATCAATAGAAAATCATTGAAATATTTGTTCAGTCTTTGAAATCTATCTGGAATATTCGAGAAATAATAGAAGTCTTTGTGAAATCTTTTCCATCTATCTGAAATCATTGGGAAATCATTGTAATGTTTGTAAAATCTTTTCAAAGTCTTTGTACAATCTTGGTGTAGTCTTTAAGAAATCTTAGTGAATTATTTTTAAATCTTTGCGAAAGATTTGAATTAGTTTTGAACTATTCGGTAATATTTGTGAAATTATGGAAATATTTCGGAAATCTCTGAGAAATTATGGAAGTTTTTGTGAAGTCTTTTAAATATTTTCGAAATCTTGAAAACCTTTGTGAAATAATTGAATTCTTTGTTTAATCTTTGATATCTATCTGGAATGTTCGTGCAATAATAGAAGTTTCTGTGAAATCTTTGAAGTCTATCTGAAATCGTTAGGAAATTATTGGAATCTTTGTGGTATCTTTGTAAAATTTTTGTGAATTACTCAAAAATCTTTGCGAAAGATTTGAAAAATTTTTGAAAGGCTCGGTTATATTTGTAAAATTATTTAAAGCTTTGTGAAAAGTTTCGGAAATCATTGAAATCTTTTAAATCATTGTGAAATCTTTGAAAAATAATTGAAGTCTTTGTGAAGTCTATTTAATATTTTCAAAATCTTTGAGAAATCATTAGGAAATCATTGAAATATTTGTTTAATCTCGGAAATCTATCTGAACTCTTTGCGATATGTTAAAAAATTTTTGCGAAATATTAAAAATATTTTTGAATTATTTATGCAATTATTGACATACTTGAGAAATGATAGAAGTCTTTGTGAAGTTTGTCAAATATTTCCGAAATATTTGTGAAATCATTGGAATTTTTGCGAAATATTTGAAATGTTTTAAAAACTTCCGGCAAATCATTGAAATCTTTGTAAAAATTATGTGATATCTTTGTGAATTATTTTTAAATCTTTGAAATGCATCTAAAAAATCTTCATGAAATCTATGTAAAATCGTTTAAATCTTTGGCAAAACTTCGAAGTCTTTGTGAAATCTTTATAAAATCTTTATGAAATCATTGTGAATTATTCTAAAGTCTTTACGAAAGATTTGAAATATTTTTAATATATTCGGTAATATTTGTGAAATGACTGAAATCTTTGTGAAATCTTTGGAAAATGATTAAAGTTCTTGTGAAGTCTTTTAAATATTTTCGCAACCTTTGAAATCTCTGTAAAATCATTAAAATTTTTGCGCAATATTAAAATTTTTTTTTAAATCTTCTGTAAATCATTGAAATCTTTATAAAACGTTTTGACATCATTACGAAAAAATTTTTTAATCTTTGTGGAAGATTTGAAATATTTTTGAAATATGGGTAATATTTTTGTGAAATTATTGAAATCTTGGAGAAATGATTTAAGTCTTTATAAAGTCTTTTAAATATTTTAGAAATCTTTGAAATCTTTGTGAAATCATGATGAAATCATTGAAATCTTTGTGAAATCATGATGAAATCATTGAAATCTTTGTGAAATCTTTGAAAAGTGATTAAAGTCCTTATGAAGTCATTTAATATTTTCGGAATCTTTGTGAAATCATTGGAATCTTTGTTCAATCTTTTATATCTATCAGGAATCTATGCGATATAATAGAAGTATTTGTGAAATCTTTTAATCCATCTGAAATCCTTGCGAAATCTTTGAAATCTTCGAAAAATTATTGCAATTTTTGTAACATCATTGTGAAATGTTTAAGTCTATCTGAAATCTTCGCAGAATATGAATTTTATATCTGTATATATTACTCATTATTAACTGTTTATTTATTATATATGTTTAATTTTTACAAAGTATAATGTCATTATACTATGTCCAAAATGTATCATTCAATATTAATTCTGCCTGCCCCCCTCTAGAAAAAAGGATTCGCCGCGTTTGGGGGGTAGAATGATATGCGATCATAGCGTGATGCATTCGTGTATTCTTAGGACATGGAGTGAGCCAAGGATGACTGCCTCCTGCGCTTTACCCGCAAGAAAAGAAATAGCAGTTTAATCGTTTTAAAATGGATATTTATTTGACACGTCAACTCTACACCGTTAAACAAAAAAGGTGATGAAATATTATACATAAGAGCTTTACTAAATCAAGTCAGTTATTCAACCTCTCCCCAATAATCCTATTGGCCTCCTGAAGGATCCATGCCGTAGCTGGCGCATGACGGTTTGTTGGTTCAGGATTCACTAACAGGATGGGTTTGCTAACTTCAACCAAAACAAAAACGTGCTCAGAACTCCTTGTAACCTGTCTTATATCGCTTGTAGCGGCCCAATTGGGATCATTTGTAAACCCACGAGATCTCACTTTAAATTGGGCACGGTTTACGTCGTTTAATCCTACAAAAGTCCTATTATGCGCTACGATCAAAAAAGGATGTACTGCATAGGCAATAAGGGCAACAACAGTGGACAAATAACGAGGTCGGAAAATGCAGACTTTGGTGGGATTATCTATCCGAATACTTCGTAGTTCCTGATATACAAATGCGTGTGTCTGAATATTTTGTGCTACAACTGCCCAAGGATGGTTTGGCTCCCTTGTTCGAGGCTCAGTCTCTCTTAGCTCATCCATTCGCTTCTTTCGTATATGATGAACTGATGATGATTCTACAAGAATGGTACAACTCAAGTTATTATTTATTTATTAGTATTATTTATTATTGATTATTTGTTTGTTATTATTTGAAGAGTCCAGGAAAAATCCTTGACACTCTATAAACGACCACTGACACTGTGATCCTAGAACCATATAGACGCTTTTACGTTCACAGAAGAGTCCTAAAGAATAAAAGAAAAAAGTTCTTTTTTTTGGACAAAAATAAAAAAAGGGGAAATAAAAATGAGAAGCCAAGCAACTAAATCCCCTTGCATTTTTTTTGTATTTCTTCCGCCTTTTTTGTTTTTATCATTATCAAACCATAATAAAAAAACATTTGTATAAAATAATCACCAACATTTCCTCACTCATACAGCACCATTATTAAGGCAAAACAATAAATAAAAATTTGAGCAGACAGGAACAACAACAAAACCGCGATGCTCCCCCCCCCCTCTCTGACAGCCAAGAATCATGTGAGTGTCAAAAGGTAAACCATTGCTTCACTTATAATTAAAGAGAGAGAATCGTGGTTTTGTTGCTGTTCCTGTCTGCTCGAGTTTTTATTTATCATTTCTTTTGCCTTGATAAGGTTGCTGTATGAGTGCCGAGACGGTGGTGAATATTTTTTTCAAAGTTTTTTAATTGTGGTTTCATAATGTTAAAAACAAAAAAGACAAAAGAAATAAAAAAAGAAGGAAGGGGATTTGTTGCTTGCCTTCTCATTTTTCTTTCCTCTTTTTTATTTTTGTCCGAGAAAGGTTTCCATGAATTACTAAAAAATCTCATAAATTTCAATAAATTGATCAAAATGTTTAAAATTGAATTTTAGAGGATTTATGGTAAGTTACCAAATTTAAATGTAAGATTACCACAAATGACCGAAAATTTACATAAATGTCCGGAAATGTAGATATGTTTAAATTGAATTTTTGGCAATGTATTTCAAGTTACCACAAATGACCTGTAATATTACCATAAATTAACAAAATTTTTCATACATTTCCGGAAATTTATAAAAATGTTTAAAATTGAATTTTTTGTAATGTATGGCAAGTTATTATGTTTATCTGTAAAATTACTATAATTGATCGAAAATTTCCATAAATTTCCGGAAATTTGTAGACATTTTTAAATGAAATTTTTCGCAATTTATGGTAAATTACAATAAATTACCCTTAAAATTACCGCAAATTATGCTTTCTTTATTCGAAATCTAATATGGGCTGAAATCATCACTCTATTACGTGAAATGTCTGAAATCATCTACTTGTTATTAAAAATATCGTATGCGCCAATGGGCACATGTGCGATAGAAACAAAGAATTTTCTAACAAAATCAATATTGATCTTTAATTTCATATTGATGGATATTGATTTTTAAATGAGAAATTTAAGTATTTTGTTAAAGAGTAATCTTTTATGATAGGAAAGTCATTTTTTGTTTAAAATAAATAAATTCAAAATCTTTAAATTTAGAGTAAAATGCTGGTATTTATATATTAATGGCCAGGTTCAACATTCTAGATGAACTTTTTTTTTTCTTTCATGACTGAAAAATATTAATTTTTTTGAAAATTCCTCGATCAGGTTTTAAAATTCATTTTTTGTACGAGGCTTCATCTTTTTTGGTTAAGATATCAACTATTACACTTTTAATTCAAAATTCATATACTTAGGTTAAAAATTCCACTATCATGCTAAAAATATAATTATTTTGTTGAAAGTTCAAGTATTTTGTTCAAAATTTATGTTTTATAGTAAAAAATTATTTTTTTGTTTGAAATAAATATAGAAAATTTTTTATTTTTATGTGAAATTTTGCTTTAATTCTTTCATAAGAGATCAAATTTTAAAAATCTTGCAAGATTAGTGCTGGTATTTGAATATTAATGGTCAGCAAAAATGACAAAATAGTCAAGGAAAAATCAGGTAATTTTGAAAATGAACTTTTTGGTGACCCTGCTTATTTCTACCATCAATGAGTAATGTGTTTTACAAAGTCAAACAAATAAATTGATTCATAAATGAACAATAAAAACCTTATCGTAACTACATTCCAATACGTTAGCGAAATGAACAAATTAAAAACATTCTGTGTTTTGGGTAGGAAAAGATAAAATAATTTTTTTACCTAGTCACGAAAAGAAATTCTTAATAGCAGGTATATAATGCACCTAGGGGGAGAAGAGGGACTTTTTCTAAGAGTTTATGTTTTCAGTAATCAGTACAAGTTGATGGCGAGCGCGTAACGCGAGGCGGGGACGAGTACTAAAAACATACACAAGTCGAAAAATTGCCTCTTTCCCTTGTAATTTTAAAGGTAACTTATTGTAACTTACCATAAATTGTCCAAAATTCAATTGAATGTCTATAAATTCCTGGAGATTTCTGGACACTTTCGATCATTTAGGGTAATTTTACAGGTAAATATGGTAAGTTACCATAAAGGTAACTTACAGGTAATTTATGGTAACTTCCCATAAATTGCCAAAACTTCGATTTTAAAATGTTTAAAATTCCAGAAATTTATGGAAATATGTTAATTTTACAGGTAAATATGGAAACTTATCATAAATGACCCAGCGTTCAATTTTAAACATTTTTATAAAGTTCCGGAAATTTATCCTGATCATCGTAAAATCAAGCTCATATGATGTATGATGTATGATTTTTATTATTCACATCTGACGCAACTTTTCACTCCCTAGGGATTAAAAAGTAGAGCTTTAGCGCCGTTTAATAGGCGTCGAAAAGGGCTGAAATCATGCATGATTCATACATAAAATTTTTCTTCTTTCACGCCCCTGGCGAACCGAAGAAACCGAATGGAGCCTCCACAAAGTACCCGTAAAGACCCCATTGGGTCTCCATTCGCTTCCTTTGTAAAAAAACTCCAAAAAACAGCATAATAAACTTTAAAATTTTTAAATTCGGATTTTTGTTAAAATTCCCTATAGAAGGTCATTGAATAATCGCAATAATTTTTTTTCAACGGTAAAAAGTTAAAAAATATAAGACGTATAACGCCTGTTGACTGCTACTTACAGGCGATGCGTTTGAAGTGTATAGCAGTCAACAGACGTTATACGTCTTATATTTTTTAAAACTTTTTACCGTTGCAAAAAAAACTATTGTGATTATTCCGTGACCTTCTACAAAGAATTTTAACGTAGCTTCTGAATTTTAACAATTTAAAAGTTGATTTTGCTGTTTTTCGAGTTTTTTAAAAAAGGAAGCGAATGGGGAGCCAATGGGGTCTTTACGGGTACCTTGTAGAGGCCTCATTCGGTTCCTTCGGTTCGGCAGGGCGCTCAAGACGAGTGAAAGAGAAGAACTAAATATTTTCTAATTGCAGAACGCATATTCACGTATGCACCATGACCCACACAGATTCATTTTGAGAATCTAGGGAAATTCATCATTTTGAGGCTGCTTTTTCTTATTCAGAGCAACGTGAAGTATTGTCTTCAAACTGTCGGTCAGCTGTAAAGGTGATTTTTTTGGGCGTTATTTGCGTAAAATAGATGTTGATAAGCAAGTAAGTTATAATAATAATGATTTAACTTTCAGCATCCTTCCATTTAACAGTGAGTATTCTCGAGTCGAAATTTAGACCCTAATTTGAAGTTGCAACTCTTTATTAAAAACTGATTTGAGTCTATTTAAACACATAGCCCCTGCTTTAAACTTTTAACTCCTACAGAATAAAATATTCGAGCCTACTATGACACTGTAACATCTCTCTGAAGCTAATTTTAATCTTTAGAGCCTACATTTTAAAAACTCAAGACCCTACTTTCACGCTTGTTATCTTCCTCTTCAATACTGACCCTAATTTGAATCTTTTCAGCCTACAATTGTCCTTAAGCCTTGGGGAATCCATGAAGGCAATCCAGACGAGGTCCCTCATGGCAACGACATGCTAATCCATAGGGGTTCAACATGGGCTACCCCCATGGATCCTTCATGGTTGCCATCAGGAAAGCCATCTTGTTTTTTTTTTGCTAGTGCTGGCAACTGTACTGGCATATCTCGGGGATGATAACACTA
>NC_046657.1:168456480-168459408 GCF_010883055.1 Belonocnema kinseyi
AATATTTATTTCTTTGTATTAAGATGAACAAATAAAATTACATACTATAAACGAACTAAACTATATACAATATGTACATCAGACTGCATGTCTTAGTGATACTATGTCTCGTCCATCTGACAAATAATGATGAATAGTTAAAAAAGGAGATAGGAGATTTTCAGCCAGTGAAAATGTAATCTGATTAGTCACAGTCACAATAATTAACGAAATAAACGCGGTCACACGCGATCGGCGCCGGCCAGTGGATCAGAGAGGTTAACTTTATACTTACAACTAAGGACCGTCAGAGGGCTATACAGTCGATTTTACTGAACAGATAGTCAGCCTTCGTACTCTTCTGTTCAGTAGAATCAACACAACGCTGTTTAGTGTTCTTGAATCAACGAGTAGTTACTATTACTATAAATCAGCTTACTAAACGCGAATAGTAGCATATACTCTACCAGTTCTCTCCGTGCGTCTAATTATTTTTAAGATTTTACACGAAGAGAAATTTCAAGAGATTTTGGCGCAATAACTAAGACCTCGGAACCCTTGCTTTTAAGGCAACGGCATTTGCTTTAAAAGCAAGGATTCCTTTAAATAGATTTAAATCGACTTCAGCAGATTATAACAGATTGAAATTAAATTTAAATAGATTTGAAAGATATCAAAGGAATTCACACTTTTATCCTGTGTGAAGTCTATTTGTGCAGAATCGCTATTATTTTACAATTCGGTATGATATTACAAGCAGTCTAAAATTTTAAAAATAATCGATCTTTTGTATATTCTCTACTTTTTACAATGATTCTTTTAATATTATTGTATTATTTATTTCGATGCTGATTTTCCTTTAATTTTTTTCTATATAAAGATTTTCTATAATGAATTTCCTCTAATGCATGGAAACTTTTGAAATCTCATGCAATCTTGGAATCTAGTATACATAGAAAATCTAAGTAATCAAACCTTTGTAAACAAAAACTGCAGATTGGAACGAATCTTGAGCTTAGTGTCTATATTTAAAAATTTGGTATTTAAGATAGAAATAAAATATACTTGCTCATGTATAATTTTATATAATTAAATCAGAGCATTAAAAAAATTAAAAATTAGATTTCTAAACTAATACCATCTTTCCTTACATTCTTTCTCTCTCTTTTTATACTACTGGGGAGCCAACATGTTTCGAGATACGAGGGGTGTTCAAAAAGTAAGTTTCCCTAGTCTGCCGTTTTACCCCAGCGCCATCTAGCGAGCTGGGACCGAACATAGTTTTAGTTTAGGATATACCGATAAGAGCGGAACCGGTCTTAGCTGCGGTAAAAATTTGTTTCATCAGTACCGGCTCGGAAACCATGGAGCTACAAATGAATTAGTGCATATTTATGGTGACAAATGCATGAGTGTGCAAATGGTCCGTCAGTGACGTACATATTTTCTCGAGGGACGCGGAGTTCATGATGAGCAGCGTGCAGGCAGGCCAAAAACCGCCATTACAGATGAAGCAGTCGCAGCAGTCGAAGAAATCACTTTGGCGGATAGGCGCTCTACCATTGACAAAATTTTAGACTCAATACCTCCTGAAATCGATATTTGTCGAACTTCAATCCACACAATCATAACAGATCATCTTGGTTACCGTAAAGTTTGTGCGAGGTGCGTCCCACGCCACGGCACAAATTTTTGTAAACAAGGTTTGTCAAAGCTTGAGAACAGATATAAAAAAATGTATTAAAGTCCAACAGGACTATGTAGAAAAATAGTTTATGAGTCAAACAAAAAATACATATGTTACTTTAACCTAAAAATTGTGTTTTGCTTTTTTTCCCGGAGCAGGGAAACTTACTTTTTGAACACCCCTCATAGATTTAGATCTCGTCAGGGATTATTTATAGGAAATCTAAAGGTATGAATAAAAGAAAATTATATTAATTAAAAATTACATAATACTTGAGAGTATTATATATTTCTCTAATTTCAATCAATTTCCTTAAGGATGTTCACTACGTACAATCATTATCAAAAGTCAATCTTTAAAATATTCTAGAAAATTGGTAACAATAGACTTATTATTAATTTAAGCAAATCTTGATGAAGGCTTCTAAGCGTACCTTAGAAACAAATAATTCAGGTTCATATTGTTTATTTAACAGTAGTTATTTGGAGTTTTAGTTTTTCCTTTACCCTCAGGGCAAAGTTAAAATTCTTATTTTAATCCTGATAATCAAGGCCTGATTTTATTCTTTGAAGAATTCACTTCAATTATATTTAATTGTGTTTATTAAAATTGTAAACTATCATTATTTATAACAATAATAATTTTATGATTTATAAAATAATTTTTCTAATAAAACCCACTCAAATATAACTGTATAGAACCCTTTTAAGAATAAAATGAGGCCTGTGTTATTAGGATTAAATAAGAATTTGAAATAGATAATTTTCAATAAACAATTTTAAACAGAATTATTTTCTTTCTAAAGTACGCTTAGAAGCCTCCGTAAAAATTTGCGCAAGTTGATCATAGTTCTATTGTTGTCGATATTGTAAATCATTTCAAAATATTGTCGACTTTTGAGATTTATTGTACGTAGTGTACCTCCTTAAAATCCATTATTTTCCAAGAGCTTATCTAAATAAATATTATTAATTAATAATGGTAAAAGGTAAACTCTCTAGATAAAAATGTATGTACACAATATAATCCAATATTTTTCCACAATTAACAGAACACTATTTAAGTAATATATTTCAAACAAAAATTTTTAATAGAACGTGCAAAATTATGTTGAGCCCCAACCACAGTCTCGAATGAAGAAAGTTTTATTTTAATGCATATTAAACAATTATAAATTAGAAGTTAACAATGAAGGTTCGTCCATTAACTACTTTACCAAAATATGCGAAAAACTACGGTAAGTATAACGGGAGGGGGGGGGG
>NC_046657.1:168459418-168464888 GCF_010883055.1 Belonocnema kinseyi
GGGGGGGGGGGGGGGTCAGTGAAAGTAATGTTAGGAACTTAGATAACATTTAGTACGTTTCCTGCGATAATACATTTGAAAAAATTCTTCTTTTTTTTCGGTTTTTAAAAACTTTACCTTTTTTGAATATTCGTTTTTGTTTGGTTGAAAATTAATTAATTTCGTTAGAAAATGAACTGTTTTGTTCAAAATTCTTTTTTTTATCTACAAATTCAACTTTTCCATTTTTGGTTTAAAATGTCTCTGTTTAGTTGAAAATTCAATTTTTTATCTAAAAATTTGGATAAACTTCCGATTAGGGTCCACCTCCAAAGTCATTGAAACTGCGTATATCTATGTATTTTTATGCGCTGATTACGAATATGATAGTGAAAATTGCGGTAAATTTGATTTTCAAGTTTGAACCCCAAAAAACTGAGTTTTATAGCGGGCTTTTGCGTTTATTTCAATCAATTCGCAAAATTTTCTAAATAAAAGTTGTAGATTTTATGCGAAATACACATTTTTCGACGGATGATAATTTCTGAGAAAATCAGTGATATAAAAGGGTCGATGTGCTTGCCGGGGAGGTGGGTGAAATTTGGGGTAAGTGACACTTGGGAACGGATGTCAGATAAAACGGACCTCCGTGATGATAAACATACAAATATAAAAATCGTATTTTTGATAAGCGAGGATTATTTATTTATTTACAAACAAAATTTTTTGTAATGGTTAAATTTTGGTTTTAAAGCCAAAATTGAAGAAGGAAAATGACCATTTTTCAAATCAATCATGCAGGTAATTTAAAATTTATATTTTTATAAACTCAATTGTGGGTATAAAATCATTAATTTTCTTAAAATTGTAGTTAACTATCTCGTAATTTTTGAAAAATAAAAAACAAATTTAAAAAAATTAAATTTATTTTAAAAATTTTTAATGTATTTTGTTTAATAAAGTGGTTAGAGATGTGACCAATCCTTCTTCTGTGTCCAGTGGCTAGCACATGTTTTTTTTAAGGGCGAGCTGGATGTACTCCTATAAAAAATGCTTTCAAGAAAACATATGTATTTTGATGTGTTCTAGAACTTTTGTTTAAAACATTTTTTGAAATTTTGCATATTTTATGGTTTTTTCATGGTTTCACTTTGAAAATAAAATTTGCGGGAATTTTCTCTGTCATATTCGTAATCAGCGCACCAAAATACATAGGTATACGCAGTTTGAAGGATTTTGGAGGTGGATCCTAATCGGAAGTTCACCCGAGAATTTAACTTTTCCATTTCTGGTTGAAATGTATTTGTTGTTAGTTAAAAATTTTCCCTTTTTAGTTGATAATTGAACAATGTGGTAGAAATGCAATCTTTGTTGGTATAAAATAATTCTTTTTCTACAAAAGTTCATCTACTTTGGTCATTGCGAAAAATTCTTTTTGCTTTCAAATTATTTTTAAAATAATTTTTCCCCCATGCAGTCCCATGCAAAAGTATCAAAGAATCTTTGTGTATTATTGTTTGACCCCCAGCGCAGTGATGCCAATGTTGGCACCCTGTGCTACTTGCGAAACAATTCTTGTCAAAACCTTCTCGAAGGCACCACTACTGAATCACTTGCAACGAGAATGTGAAGAGGAATTCCTGCCTTAATCCAGTTTGAATCGATACTACAATGCAGTAGTGACAATTTAGGAATTCATAGTTTATATAATTATATGAATTCCCAAAAAATACACACAGAATATTAAAAACATTATAAACAATTATTTTTAATCACTTTTTAAAGAAATTTATTTTTAAATTAAATTTTTTGTAAAATATAAGTTAGTCTTTGGAATTCTATTAAAATGAACTGTTATTCATAGAATAAATGTGTTATCATTTTTTGGTCTGAAATAATAAGTTACACAATTTATATACATTCTTGTACATTTTTATATAATTATTTATTTAAATTACAAGAATTGTTTTTAAAATAACTATGAATTGCGCGCTAAGTGCGGCCAACCAGTGCGCGGCCCTAACGCAAACACAGTAGCACAGGGTGGCAACATTGGCATCACTGTCTCAGCGTGCATCAGCCCCATGCATCGCCCCCACTTTTCTGTTTTCTTACGATCCGGAGGGGAATTGTCGGTTAAACTAATCCAACAGATGGCGCCACAAAAAGTAGGTCTGTCTTTTTCATTGAATTGCATTGAGAAAAAAGCAAAAATAATTTAAAACTTGATGCTGTTTGCAAGTAAACAAAAAAAATATATGAAAAAAATAAGAGTAACTATTACTAATTATTTAAAAAAAACAAAATGTCATGAAAATATGTAGTTTAACATGAATAAAATTTAATTTTGAGATACATTTTGAAAGCAGTTCGAACTTCATATTTCTATGATTTATTTTGCTGATATTATTGATTTTATTATTTGTTCTAGTTAAACAAAATTATTTATTGTTGAAATTATTAATGTAGCTAATGAAAAACTTAATAATATTTAAGACCCCAATGACAAGAATATTTAAAACATATACATGATAGAAGAATTAATAAAAAATATATGACGTATCTCAAATACAAATATAATAGTAATTGAAATATGTAAGACTACATCTTAAGTTGCACAGTAAAGAATCTTTGTACCTTTAAAATCTTAACATTTTTAAGTTTTGAATATAATATTTTTTAAAGTAATAATAATTGTAATTAAAATGTTTGAGGGAATAATTTGGTAAAAAGTCAATGAAAAAACTAATAAATGAGAAAATGGATTTAACATTATTTTATATAATTTATATATTTAGTGTATATATTTAAATTCACTTTTTTCGTTCAGCTGGACGCTCCAAACTTTTGTCTTCTCTATTTGTTTATTAATAATGTTTCTACTCAAAGTATGGAAAAACTAAAATTTTGTACATAACAATTTGTTACGCTTTAATAACTGATCAGGTAAGATTTATATTGTCTTAAATTAAAGTTTAGGGACTCATAAAATACAAATAATTTGTTTATCATTCCATTTATTTGTTGAAAACAAATTTGATAAACAAATTAAAAAATAGTTTTATTGGTAAAATTTTTGTTTTGCTAAAAGTGCTTCGCATTAATATAGAAATGACATTTAATAACAAAAATAATTTAAAAGTTTATAATAACTTTTGTTATAAACAATTCTTGTGGCAAAATATTAGAATTTGAGATTTACAAAATTATTATTTCCTTCAAGCGCCAGAAAGACTACATGTATTCTTTAAAACAATAAATATTTAATGACATTTGATAAAATATAACAATTTAAATTGTTGTAACAAATTCAAAATTTTGCGCCTTTCGCATAGAAAATTTTTTCACACTGAAAATGTTTCAAGCTGTTGGACGAATAACTGTTAGTCACAAAAATATTTGATAAGTTAACAATAACCATTATTATAAATAATTCTCGTGACAAAATATTTAAATGTAAGGTTTTATCGAAATTTTTATTTTCTTTAATCGCTACAATGGCTACGAATATTCCTACAAAATGTATCTTTGATCATATTTAGTGGAATATAACATCTTACACGTTTATAAACAATTTACATAACAAATTTCCCAATGTTGGCAGTTTCACTTGGAAAAATTCGGGTTTTTAATCGTAATAAATTGGAAATGAATCATAACACTGCATGCTAAGATTCACTCGATACAAATTCTTTTGACAATAACCCACCGACTAGGCCATCAAAGAAAATTTAAATTTGATAAAACCTTAAGTTTAAATATTTTGTCATAAGAATTGTTAATAACAGTGGTTATTCTTAACTTTTCTAATATTTTTGTGACCAGCAGTCATTCGTCCAGTAGCTTAAAACATTTTCAGTGGAAAAAAAATTTTCTATGCAAAAGGGCCAACATTTAAAATTTGTTTATCTAGTTTGTTTACAAAAATTAAAATTGATATATTTTATCAAATATTATTAAATAGTTATTATTTTAAGGATTACCTGAAGTCGTTGTGGCCATTGAAGGAAATTATAATTTGAAAAATCTCAAATTCTAATATTTTGCCACAAAAATTGTTTATCACAGTGGTTATTATAAGCTTGAAAATTATTTTTGTTATTAAATGTCATTCCTACATTAATGGGAACACGCTTAGCAAAAAAAAAAATTTCACCGATAATAACACTTTATTCATACTTTGACTGGAAAAATTATCAATAAAAAAATAGATGAGACAAAAGTTCGGAGAGTCAAAATCTATAGAATTTAATGATCTGTAATTTAAAACAGAAAAATTCAAAATCGCAAGAAAATTGAAGGCTCTGGACATTTTTAAATGAAAAAAGTGCATTTCCTCCAACTGTGCGTCATGAGTACAGTACGTTTGTTTATGGATTTTAATAGCTTATAGTCTGTTTATTTTAGAAATGAGTTTTGCAATAATATAATTAACTATTTAATTCAAAATCTCCTTTAAATTTAAATTTTTTTATAAAATTATTAGGGGCTGAATGCAGCGAGAAAAAAGCTTTAAAGATTAAACAACAAATAAATTATTGAACTGTATAAATGTACGAGGGTGAATCAAATATTAACCGGAATTCTTTTTTAATATTTATTTATTTATAAAACAATACAAAAATACTATTGATTATTTTTCTACATAGTCTCCTTCACGCTCTACACATTTTTTCCAGCGGTTTGGAAGCTTGTTAATTCCTTGCTTGTAGAAACTTTGAGGTCGAGTCATCAACCAATTGCGCACGAATTCCTCAACATCTTGATCGTTGTCAAATCGCAATCCTCCAAGTGAATCTTTCATGGGCGCAAACAAATGATAGTCACAGGGTGTCAAATCTGGGCTGTATGGAGGATGCTCAAGGGTTTCCCAATGTATATCCTCCAGTTTTTGTTTCGTTTCACTCGCCGTATGTGGCCTGGCATTGTCATGAAGAAGGATGACGTTTCTGATGGGGTTACCGCGTCGCGAGGCTGAGAGACGGGTTTTGGCTTTCACAGGACCGACTTCGCCTTTCCTTCGCCATTCTTTACTCGCTGTCTTGGACTCGGGAGTGTAATGATGCACCCATGTTTCATCACATGTCACGATATGCTTCAAAAAAGTCTCTCCCTCCCGCTGAAATCGATTCAGGTGTCTCTTACTGATTCGCAGTCGGATGTTTTTTTTATCTTCGTTCAATAACTTCGGGACCCATCAGGCACAGATTTTTTTGAAACCAAGATGATTTTTAATGATTGTTTGAGCGCTTCCATAGCTAATGCCCACCTGTAAAGCGATTTCATGAATAGTGAACCGCCTGTCACTTTCAATAAGGTCACGGACTGCACCAATGTTATCGCCAGAGACACTTGATCTTGGACGTTGATTATGACTCACATTTTCCATACTTTCTCGTCCACTCTTAAACTTTTTGGCTCAATCAAACACTTGAGTTTTAGACAGAGTATCATCCCCATACTGATCCTTCAATCGAGTCAAAATTTCGCA
>NC_046657.1:168464988-168484543 GCF_010883055.1 Belonocnema kinseyi
TTGTGTCATTGACTTTTTACCAAATGATTCCC
This sequence comes from Belonocnema kinseyi, assembly GCF_010883055.1. Lineage (NCBI taxonomy): Eukaryota > Metazoa > Arthropoda > Insecta > Hymenoptera > Cynipidae > Belonocnema > Belonocnema kinseyi. Next base: position 168,465,021 of record NC_046657.1, read on the forward strand.
TCAAACAATTTAATTACAATTACCACTACTTTTTAAAGATATTTCCTTCAAAACTTGAAATTGTTAAGATTTTAAAGGTACAAATATTCTTTATATTGCAACTTAAGTTGTAGTCTTACATATTTTAATTATTATTATATTCATATTGGATGTAAGTAATATATTTCTTATTAATTCTTCTGATCATGTATATGTTTTAAATATTCTTTTCATTAGGGTTTTAAATATTATTAATTTTTTCATTCGCAAAATAAATCATAGAAATATGAAGTTCGAACTGCTTTCAAAATATATCTCAAAATTAAATTTTATTCATATTAAACCACATATTTTTACGACTTTTTCTTTTTTTAAATAATTAGTAATAGTTACTTTTTCATATATTTTTTTTGTTTATTTGCAAACAGCTTCAAGTTTTCAGTTATTTTTTCTTTATCTTAATGCAATTCAATGAAAAAGACAGACCTAGTTTTTGTGGCGCCATCTGTTGGATTAGTTTGACCGACATTTCCCCTCCGGATCGTAAGAAACTACTACCGCATACACATACACGGTCGTGGCAGGGGGCTCGCGGGCATACACCTTGGATTTCCCCCACTCAAATGTCACGTTGCAGGGCGTGCGCCTATCTTATAAGTTCCGAGTTGCAACGTAATAGGAAAGTTTTTGGCCCATTATTTGTGGATGATCCGATAATACTATTGTCAACAAGTCGGCTTTTTTCGAGAATACTTTAATTATTATTGTTCAAAATGCCGGTCGATATTCCTGGATTCGCGTATGCTGCGGTTGTCGCAGCAGGTGGAATTATGGGTTATGTTAAGTCGAGTAAGTTACCTAATTATTTTCAATGTATCGGTTAACATTCAATGATTTATTTTGCAATCGGACTTTAAATCTTCATGTCTTTATTTTTTTATGTATAAGAATTATATCTGCAATTATCTGCTAATCCGTTAAAAAGTTTTCTTCGTTTCGATCCATGGTTTTGATTTCAGAGGTTAGAATTGATAAAAATAATAGAAAAAATATTGACTTTTCAAGTACCTTTTTTGTGTTCATTTCTTGTATTAGGATAATGGAGAGTTACCTAAAAAATTAAACAATTTTAATATGAAAAATTTCAGAACAATTTTAATTCTTTCAAATTGTACAGTGTGGTCCAATTTGTTTTTCGAATTTTCATGAATATGGCTATCAAATTTGTTCGAATCCGTAAAAAAAAGATTTTTTTTATTTTTTTTTGTAATATCCACAATTTCTATGATATTGAATACGTATTTCCGTTAAGAAAAAGACGTTTTTTCCATTTTATTCGGAATCGTCAAAATCAAGTTGAAACTCAGCATTTGCTTACAAATAGCTATTAAGTATAAATCAATCATTACTTTTTACCCCCCCCCCCCATTCTGATTGATATTACCCCGAAAAATCTAATAAGTCAAAAATTTAGTTTGGCGAGTTTGGAACTAATTATAATTTTTTTGCCATTTTTTAAATACAAATGTTTTCGAATTCATGAAATATTGCTTTCTATTTCTTATGCTTATTTATAACAATTTTTCTCGTAGAATAGACTTAGAAAGTTCGGGTATTTTTCGATTTTTTCAACCTGTTTTAACTTTTCATTTGAAGCCAGGCAAAAATAAATTAAAATTATCAAAAATAATGGTTTAATCAGTTAAAAATTCAAGAATTTCCAGATTTCAGCGTTAAATATTAAACTGTTTCAATTTGAAAGTCTTAAATAGTTAAAAAGAAAAATGTAAATGTCTGTTTAAAACTTTATAAACTATTTATAATTTTTAAATAATTTCAAAATATTATGTTCCTAATTAAAGGCTTTTGGTAAAATTTAAATATTGTTTCAGTTTAGAATTTCAAAATTTTAATTGCGAAAAAAACAATTGATTAATATTCAGAAATATTGAACTGTACATTTTATCAGTAATTAAAAATACAATATTTAAAAATAAACAAAAAAAGTATACTTTGTACGTTAACATTCGTATTGTTCTATTTGAAGGATTTTAATTTTTAAGTAAAATTGTTGAATTTTAATTTATAAATGAATATTAAACACTTATTATTCATAGAAAAAGTATACATTTTTGCAGATTCTTGAACTAAATATTTAAAAGCTTTTTAGGAATTGCGAAAGATTTAAAAAGAATAAAAATCATTTTCTTAAAATTCCTAGGAAAATTGAAAAGGATTTTGAAAGTTATTCAAAATTTTTAAATGAAAGTTTTTTCTCATTTTTAAGGCATTTTAAAACTATTTAAAATAAAAATAATTTAAACTCTAATTTAAGAATTTTTCAATTTCTTTTAAAAAAATGTAATATTCAATTTTTGAAGTTTCTAGCTTAAAATTACTTAAAATGATTTTCATCTCAGTTTTTATTACTTCCAACGGAAAAAGGTTCAGCTTTAGAATGCGAATTATTTACTTCAATTGACCGTGTGAATAATGCTAGAAAGTATGTATTCATGTGTGTGCTTTATATAAAAAAGAAAGCGAATTTTAGAAAATGATTCTCTGTATTGATTATTTATTTGTGCGCGACGAAAAAGCCAAAGAAAATTGATAAATTTAAGAAAAACCACAACTTTCTAGAAATTATTTAAGAAAACGTACTTATAAACAATGATAAAGTGTTTAAACAATTATATGTGTGAACTTGAATTAATTATTGCATCTCTAATTGAAAAGTGGAAAATTTTAGAAATAATTTAAAGTTTCTAGCATTATTCTAGGAGAATATTGTTATCAATAAAATATTTTAAATTCAAAGATTTTAGATTTTTAGTTGCATTTTCAAACATAATCTTAGATTTTTAATTTGAAAAGATGAATATTTTACAAGCCTGTTCAATTTTGAAGCAAGGAAGACGAATTTTCAACTAAAAAATATGACTTTCCTAACAGTTGAAATTTTGATTAAAAAAAAATTGTTTTTTAAGAAAATAGTTGAATTTGGATTAATTATAAAATAAAAATATAATTTTTTTCAAATAAAAATAATTAGCTTTTAATCAAAAAGGATCAATTTTTTTAACCAAAGAACATGACTTTTAAACAAAACAGTTAAATTTTCAACCAAATAGTAAAATTTTTAACCAAGAGATGAATTTTTAGCCAAAAGGTGATGTTTTTTTTTGAAAATAGTTTAATTTTCCACCCAATAAGATGAGTTTTAAAGTAAAAGAGAATTTCCAATCCAAAAAATATCAATATTCGACACAAAAAAATATGACTTTGACAAAATAGTTGAATTCAGATTAATTCTGAAAAAGAAATATAATATTTTTTCTTTTTGGTTTGATAAAAAGAACTAACTTTCAATCGAAATTGATTTTTTGAACTAAGAGGTTAATTTTAAACAAAAAAGGTGACTTTTTAAGAACCTAGTTCAATTTCCAATTAAATATATAAACTTCCAAACAATTTGTAGAATTTTGAACTGAACACCAAAAATATAATAGTAGACTTCTTAATAAAAATTATTAACTTTCAAATATTAAAGGTGAATTTGCAACACCTACAAAAAAGATTTTTCTACCAAAAAATAAATTTTCAACAAAAAAAAATTAAATTTTATACAAAAGTATAAATTTTCGAACAAAAACGATGAGTTTTTAAAAAAATCGTTAAATTTTCACAAAAAGTATGTTGTTTAAGTAAAAGAAATTATTTAATAAACAAAAATACATAATAGACTTTTCAAATAAAAAGAATTAATTTTCAATAAAAAAATATGAATGTTCAAACAAAAAATATGAATTTTCTGCTAAACAATATAATTTTCCGTCCAAAAATGATTATTTTTTAACAAAAGACTTTATTTTTCAATAAAATCGTTAAATCTTTAACTAAGTAGTAGAATTTGTAACCAAAAAGTAGAATTTTGAACCAAAACAATTATTTATTAAAAATTCCACTTCTTGCTTGAAAGTTGAACGAATTTTTTTTAATTTAATTTTTTTTTCGTTGATGATTCATAATTCGTTTTTTTTTGGTTAAAAAAATTAAATTAAAAATTCATTTTGTTGTAAACAAGTTTTTTAAAACTGCCAATTCAAATATTTTGTTAAAAAAGTCAACTGATTAATTTTAAATTAACTTTTATGTTGTTATTTCATGTTTTTGTTTTTAAAATTAAATTGTTTAATAAAGAATTAGGCTTTTTGGCTCGAAAATTTAACAAATTGGTATAAAATTAAACTGTTTTGTAGAAAATTCGTTTTTGTTTTTATTGAAAATTCATTCTCAATGAAAATTTATCTACTCCATTTTTGGTTAAAAATTCAACATGCTAGTTGAAAAATTATGTTTTTTTGTTGAAAATTCGTCTTTTTTTTGTAGAAAAACAAGTTTTTTTAAATCTAGTCATGTTGAAAATATATACTGTTTGGTCAAATCTAACTTTTTAAATTTTTTATTAAAGTTTTGTAGTGGAAATATCAACTATAAAATTTTTTGATAAACATTAATCTTTTTTGTTGAAAATTGAACAATTTGCTTAACATTATTTTTCATTCTTGACTGAAAATTTTTTCTTCATAGAAAATTCACTTTTTGGTAGAAATTTAATCTCTTTTTGGTTAAAAATGCAACTTATTAGATAAAGATTTATATAATTTGATCGAAAATTAAACTATTTTGTTGAAAATTAAAAAATTTGGTATAAAATTAAAGTTTTTTGTAGATAATTCGTTTTTATCGTTGATGTTTTCATTGAAAATTAATTTTTCTCAGTAGAAATTCATCTGCTTAATTTTTTGATTAAAAATTGAACTTTTATGGTTTAAAAATGCAGACTATTCTTTTTTTTTTTTTTAAATCAACGATTTGGTAACGGATTTAATTATGTTATAAACAGTTAAATGGTTTTGTAAACAAATAGTTTTTACTTTTTTTAAATTGAAAATTTGTTCTCAGTGGAAATGTAAATACTCTATTTTCAGGGTGGCCGTTTTAATCAAAGAAAAAAACTTCTGGGCATCTCTCGGTTTACAACAAATTACAACTTGCTTATCTTATTTAACATTTGTTTATCATCTATTTGTTACCTATTTTAGAAAAAAATGTCAGCTATTCACCTTTTTTGACGACAATAGGTACTGTGATGACTGAAATTCATTAATATATTATTTTTATTAGTTTTCTTAGCTTTAAATCTGTTGAACTTCGAAGATCTTTTCAACTTTTAACGTTATAGTTTGAATTTTTCTGTTAAAAAAATGTTTTATTTTGTAAGTGAAATTGTTAAATTTCGACGTATCAATAACAATTGAACGCTTATTATTTGTCGTCAAAATTTAAATAATTTCAAGATATATTTCGTAGTTTTGAAAAGATTCAAAATTAATTGAAAACTTGAAACTTAACTGAATTTTCCTTACAATTTTTGAAAATCCTGCAAATTTAACAAAAAAAATCCTTAAAATCTTCCAGATTCTGTTTTGATCATTTTTAAAGTTCATTGCTTGATTCTTTAATTTCGAGTATTAAAAATGTTAACGTGGATTTATATTTTTGGAATTTAATCTGAATCTTTGAACTCTATAATTTATAAAATTTATAAACTTTACAGTTCATCTGCATTTTATATTAAAAAATTCAATTGAAAAGTGTTAGTACCTTCCATTTCATACGTATAAATTTAATTTGTTGTTTATTGTTTATTACTTTAAATGGAAAAATGATTAGAATAGAGTTCGATTTTTTAAATTCCATTGACCGTGAAAAATGTTTGCGAACCGGGAAAAACCCGTGAAATGACCGGGACTTTTTTTCTTTGTTTAAAACGGCCATCCTGAGATTTCACAAGTATTTCAAGGAATTTATAAGGATTTCAAAAGATTTAAAGAATTTAAAAAATGTCAAAAAATATCAAAGATTTCAGAAAAACGCAGAGGTTTAAAAAAATTTTAATGTTTTAAGAAATATGAGAAGAATTTAAAAGATTTCAGTGATTTTAAACGAACACAAAATTTTTCAAAAACAAAGATTCAAGAAAGATTTCACAAACATAAAAAAATTCATAAAAGTTTTAACAAATTTCACAAAGAATTCAAGGAGTTTAAAGATTCAAGATATTTGACAAAAATTTCAAAAGATCTCATAAATATCTCACAGGAATTTTAAGATTTCACAAAGATTTCAAATACTTCTGAAGATTTTAACGAATTCACAAAGATTTAAAAATTTCACAAAAATTAAAAAAATTCAAGGATTTCAAAGACTTTGCAAAGATTTAAAAATATTCCCGAAGATTTCACAAAGACGACTTCTTTATTCATAATGTGTCCCCTAAGGGTTTATATGACTTCCATTCCTTACAATATTTCCGTTTAAATCTATATATTTTTTACAATCTTATCCTTTCTATATATACAATTATTTACAACTATTTACATAAAGTCTTATATCTAGTTCCTTATTTCTATTTCCTGCGATAGCGAAATTTAGGACTTGTTAGCAAGCGAGTGAGCGAGCGAACGAAAGCGAGAGTGCAAGCGAGAGAGAGCATGAGAACGCAAACGCATCTTAGTCTACTTATCTTTTACTTTACCATTACTTACAATTTTCACGCTTTTTTTCATTCTACATGTAAAAGAAAATATTTGTTCTTTTTGAAGTTTTTTCTATAATGCATATTTTCCGAGATATTCAACGTTGGACAAAAGGGGCTTAATTTTAAAACGGCTCTATAAAAAAATTGCACCTTGGGCTCATTTTAAAGAAAATAGAAATAAGCGTCTATTTCATTTTGATTTTTTAAATCTTCTTGAATTTTCAAAAAAAAATTAATTTTCCAACAAAATACTCGAATTTTCAAGTAAAGAAAACAAATGTTCAAGAAAACAGTTGAATTTTAAATAAAAAAAAATTTAACAGAAAATGGAAGTTACATTTTTAGTTAAAAAAAGTTAATTTCCAACCTAACTGATGAATTTTCAACTAAAATAATATATCTTTAACTGGAATAGTTGAATTTTAAACCAAAAAGTTGAATTTTCAGCTAAAATAATGAATATTTAACTAGAATACTTGATTTTTCAACAAAAAAGATTAATTTTTAAACAAAATACATCACTTTTTAACGTAATAGTGGAATCTTTATTTAAAGAAAGCAGATATTTAACCAAAAAGTTGAATTTTACTTTAAAAAAAAATTTAACAGAAAATGGAATAATTGCGTTTTTTGTTTAGAAAAAAAAGTTAATTTCCAACCTAACTGACGAATTATCAACTAAAATTATGGATCTTCCACTGGAATAGTTAAATTTTTAAGTAAAACCATGAATTTTCAACCAAAAGTTTTTTTTATTAAAGAAAGAGAACTAAACTAATAAAGTTCATTTTCAAAATAATATTTTCGAAAAATAAATAAATTTTTAATAAAAAATTAATTTTGAACCAAAGAGATTTATTTTTTCAATTAAATTGACGAACTTTAATATAAAAAAACTAGTTTTTAACGAGAGTTTAACTTTCAACCAAAAGTCATTTTATTTCCAACCGAACATACGAATTTTTAACTAAAATTATCATTGTTTAACTGGTATTTTTGAATTTTTACCCGAAAAGAAGAATTTTTAAGCAAGGAGATTAAAGTCAAAAAAACATTTTTTACCCCCAAAAAATCGATTATTTAACGAAATACGTGAATTCTCCATTTAAATAAAGAATTCAGCCAAATTTTTGAATTTTAAACTAGAAAAGATCAATTTTTGACAAAAAATGTAAGATTTAAATTCTCTGATGGAAAAATTAATTTTCCACCAAACTGATGAATTTCCCACTAAAATGATAAATCTTCTTAATTTCTTAATTTTAAGAAAAAAATATCAATTTTCAACCAAATAGTTTAATTTTCCATTAAAAATCAAATAATTAATTTCTAAAAACCGATTTTTAGAAAAACAGTTAACTTTTCTACTATAACAGTTAAATTCTTAGCCAAAATAAGATATTTTCACCAAATAATTAAATTTTCAAAAAGAGATGAATCTTCAAACAAAAAATTAATTTTTAACAAAAGAGTTTTACTTTTAACCACACGTGGACGAATTATGACTTGAAACTGGAATTTTTTAAACTCCTTTCTTTTAAATCCGAATTATAAATCTTTCAAAAATAACCCCTTCGATTTGAAAAATTGTCTGTTCCAAGTGAAATTATATTTCTTTACCGAAACTCCTTGTCCTAATATAAAAACGATAATTATTTCCCAAAATTCCTTGTCCTAAGTCGGATAAATAAAGATTAAGCGAATAAAACGTGATAAATCCAATTTTTTTTATTGAGAAAATTATTGTTGAATTATTATTATTATTAAAAATCTCACAGAGAAAAAAATTGCTGAAAGTTTTCATATGATAATCTCTTTTTTTTTAATCAAGAAAAAACCGATAATTTCTCGGGTTAAATTTCCCGTTAAAAAAATTACTTTCAACACTAAAAATTAACTTTCATCAACAAACTAACTTTAAAAAAATAGTTATATTTTCAAGCAAAGCGATGAATTTTCAAACAAGAAGGTTAATGTCTACAAAGAAGTATGAATTTTCAACTAAAAAAAATCATTTTCGATCTCTGTTTGAAAAATTAAATAGTTTTCAACAAAAAAAGAAACAAATTTCACGGTACAATTATTAAATTTTCTGAGTTTTTAACTAAAAAAAGATAAATTGCTCATTAAAACGTAATTAATTAAATTTTGAGTTCAAAAAATTAATTTTCAACCAAAGAGGAGAATTCTCAACGAAAACAATTAATTGGAATTAATTCGAATAAATTGGAATAAGTTAAATTTCCCGTTAAAAAAATTACTTTCAACACTAAAAATTAACTTTCAACAACAAACTAACTCAAAAAAAAATAATTACATTTTTAAGCAAAGTGTTGTTTTTTTAATCTTAACTGAATTTTCATTTTTCGTCGACAAAGCCAATTGAATTTGAAAGGTAATGGCTTAAACTTTAAAACCACCTTAGATTTTTTTAAATACGTGAATTTTTTAGAAATAAAACTCTTTATTTCGACGAAAATTTCGCTCAGGGTGAAACATCATTGAAAATTATTTAGAAATTTAACATTTCTTATAAAATATTGTTTGTTCTTTTTGTCATATGTGAAAATAAATATTTAATCTGTCCCCTTTTCCGTGAAAAAATGACTTTATTTCCCCTTCTTTGAACTCTTTGCATTGCAGTCCCTGCACTTGCAATAAAATTTTATTATTATTTAGATTCAATTCCATCGTTAGGAGCTGGTTTGCTCTTTGGGTCTCTTTTGGGAATGGGAGCGTATCGTATCTCGCAAGATCCGAATAATTTCACACCCCTCTTGGGAACGAGTGCAGCTCTCGGTTGCCTGATGGGTTACCGGTATTACAATACCGGGAAAATAATGCCAGCAGGAGTCATTGCCTTGATGAGGTTCGTTTTTTATTATCTTAATAGTCTAGATTTTTCAAAAATTAATTGAATATTGTAATATCGTACAAATATTTATTTTTTAGCGCTGCCATGGTCGTTAGAATTGCAGCCATGCAGTTTTATAAACCCGTGAAACTACAGTAAGCTCTAAACAGAAAGTGTTTACAGAGTCGGAAATTTTTTATTTCAAGCGGGACTCGGTGTGTTATGTAAGAAACTTATTTATTTTGATAATTTTTGGCGTATGGTGTATAGTAGAATCCACTTCGTTACTTATATAGAATACATTGTAATGAATATTATCGTTTTTGTAAAGGTATATCACAATTGAAGTTTCCTAATATATATTTTATATTTATTTATTATTTATTATTATTATTATTATTCTTTTTTTTTAATTCATGTATTTTGTTAAAAATTCGTTCTGTTTCGTAGAAAATTAATCTAATTATTTGAGAATTTATTTTTTTTTATTAAAAATTCAACAGCTAAATTTGACATGACTGAAAAATCATTTTTAGTTGAAAATTAAACTTATTTGAAAAGTCGTTTTTTTATTGAATTCAACCGATTATGATTAAAAATGAAAATCTTTTTTGGTTTAAATATCAACTACTACATTTTTTCTTCAGAATTCATATTTTTTATAATGAAAAAAATACTTGGTTGAAAGCAGCCTCCTGTCACCGAGAGTTTCAGTTTTACTTTCAAAGAATAATTTTAAGTTTTAACGATTTTAAAATTTGGGTTCAATGAATATGGAAGATTGAGACCATTTTTTTTTAATTTTTCAAGATTTACACATTTTTTAGGTAAACTGAATTTTGTCAGGGTGTGAAAAAAAGTTCTTAAAATCCATGGGAAATTTTAAAATGATTGTTTTGTAAGGAATATCAAGAAAAAAAACGAGAAAAGATCACAAAACATTTGGAATTATTTCCTAAAAAAATTTTAAAAGTGTGAAATACTTTAAAAGCAAATTATTCATTTTTGCCATATTACATAATTTTAGGAAAAATTTGAGTAAGTTTCAGAAATATTCAAAACTTTTGAAATGGTTCAAAAATAATTAAAACTTGTAAAGATTTTTGAAGAATTTGGAAAGATTCACGAAAATGAAAGACATTTCTTCAGGTCCCTAAAAAAAATTAAAATAATTTTTTATTTCGAAAAATTAATTTGAAGGGATTATTTAAAAAGATTTTAGAAGATTTCAAAAATAGTCAAAGAAGAGTCGGAAAGATTTTAAGGCAATTTTTTTTATTTTGCCAAATACATAAAATATGCAGGAAAAATTAAAATTTTGTTTATTTTGCAGAATACATGAAAAATGCAGGAAAATTTTTTTTTTTTAGAAATTAGAAGGTTTAGAAGATCTAGAAAGATTAAGAAAAAAAGTATTTTTCTTATATTCATGTGCAAATTTGAATAATCTTTTATTTTAAAAAATGAACTTTGAGAAAAAATTGAAAAAGGTTTTTAAATATAACAAACGATTTCCTAAAATTTCTAAAAATAGTTTAGAAGATTTTAAAGGAAAATGTTTCAGTTTGGTAAGATTGCAAAATAAAAGCGAACAAAAAATGGGTAAATTCAAAAAATATTTAGTAGAATTTAAAAGAATTTTGAAAGTTTTCAGGAGAATAAACAAATTTTCTTAAAATTTCTGGTAAAATTTAGAAGATTGTAAAGTAATTTTTTAAATTTGGAATGATATTTGAAAATGTTGAGAAAAATTCGTGTTAGTTAAAAATATTTTCAGGAATTTAAGACATAAATAGATTAAAACTATTTGAAAACTCGAATTTTTCATAATATTTCGTAAAATCCTATATTATGAAAAAAATTCTTAAAAATTTTCTAGATTCTTTTTTGTTCTTCATAAGTCAATAATTTGGATGAAAATCCACATATTTCGTTAAAATTCGATTTTTTGGTGAAAAATTATATTTTTCTTTGCAATTTAATCTTTTAGTTTAAAAATTCTTTATGGTTAAAAAATCAAGCATTAAAATTAAATATTTATAATTTTAGTTGAAAATTTATCTGTTAGGTTGGAAATAAAATTACTTTATTGAAAGTTAAACTCTTTTGTTGAAAATTAATTTTTCTGATTGAAGATTCATCGTTTTAATTAAAATTTTATTTCTTTGGTTGAAATATGAGCAATTTGTTTGAAAATTTGTTTTTTTTTCTTTGGATAAAAAGGCATTTTTTGCTGAAAATTTAACTAGTTTTTTGGAAATTCGTTTCTTTTTTTGTTGAAAATTCATATTTCTTTGTAGAAATTAAATTTCTTGGTTGTAAATTTATCACTGTGCTTGAAAATGTAACTATTTTTTTTTGAAGTTAATTTGTTGATGAAAGTTAATTTTTGGTGTGGAAAGTAATTTTTTAACTGAAAATTTAACTTATTCCAATTATATATTCCATAGTTTTAGTTGAAAATTCTCTTGTTTAGTTGAACATTAATTTTTTCAACTCAAATTTTAATTAATTACGTTTTAATTGACAGTTTATCTTTTTTAGTTAAAAACTTAGAAAATTTAATAATTTTACCGTGAAAACCCGAGAAATGATCGATTTTTTATTGATTAATAAGAGAGATTATTATATGAAAACTTTCTGCAATTTTTTTTCTATGAGATTTTTAATAATAATAATAATGAATTAAAAACAACTTTCTTAATAAAAAGTGGATTTATCACGTTTTTATGTATAATTCGGATTTAAAAGAAAGGAGTTTAAAAAATCCCACTTTCAAGTCAGAATTCGTCCACGTGCGGTTAAAAGTAAAACTTTTGTTAAAAATTAATTTTTTTTAAGATGCATCTGTTTTTGAAAATTTAACTACTTTGTTGAAAATAGATTTTTTTCGCTAAAAATTGAACTGTACTAGTAGACAAGTTAACTGTTCTTCTAAAAATCCGTTTTTAAAAATTAATTATTCGATTTTTAATGGAAAATTCAACTATTTGGTTGAAAATTGATATTTTTTTTAAATTAAGAAATTCAGAAGATTTATAATTTTAGTGAAAAATTCATCAGTTTAGTTTAAAATTAATTTCTCCGTCTGAGAATTTAAATGTTACATTTTCATTCGAAAATTGATCGTTTCTAATTCAAAATTTAACAAATTGGCTGAATTTTGTTTTATTACTGTAAATTCATGTATTTCGTTAAACAGTAGAGTTTTTTCGGTAAAAAATGTGTTTTTAAAGTTTATTTCCTTGCTTAAAAAATTTTCTTTTCGGTTAAAATTTCAAGTATACCAATTAAATAATGATCATTTTAGTTGAAAATTCGTATTTTCGGTTGGAAATAATAACTTTTGATTGAAAATTAAACTCTTGTTAAAAACTAGTTTTTTTAAAATTAAATTTCGTCAATTTAATTAAAAAATCAAACTATGTAAATTAATCTCTTTGGTTTAACATTCATTTTTTATTACAAATTTATTTATTCAGTTTTTGTTCGAAAAGTATCTTTTTTAGTTTAAAATTAATCTTTTTTGGTTGAGCATGCATTTTTTAAACTTAAAACTTAATTAGTTCGGTGTCGATTGAACATTTCTCTTTCTTCAATAAAAAATTTTTTGGTTGAAGATCCATAATTTTAGTTGAAAATGTATCAGTTAGGTTGGAAATGAACTTTCTTAGACCAAAAATGTAACTTCCATTTTCTGTTGAATTTTTTTTTTAATTCAACTATTTGCTTGAACATTTGTAATCATTAATTGAAAATTCGACTATTTCGTTAAAAATCATCTACTTTTTTTTTAAATTGTATTTTTTGGTAGAAAATTCAACTTTTTATTTGAAAATTCATTTTTTTTGTTGAACATTCAATTATTCCACTTAATTATTCATCATGTTAATTGAAAATTCCACTTTTCGGTTTCAAATTAGATTATCCCAGTTGAAGATGTATAATTTTAGATGAAAATTCATCAGTTAGGTTGGAAATGAACTTTTTTTTAAACAAAAAACGTAATTATTCCATTTTTTGTTAAAAATTCTTTTTTTCTTTTAAAGTAAAATTCAACTTTTTCGTTGAATATCTGTCTTCTTTAATTGAAAATTACGTTGAAAAGTGATGTATTTTGTTTAAAAACTGTATTTTTTTATACAAACTGAACCATTTGTTTCAAAATTATATTTATTGTTTAAAAATTAATCTTTTTTGTTTAAAATTAAAATATTCTAGTTAAATATTCATAATTTTTATTGAAAATTCAACTTTTTGGTTTCAACTCAATCATTCCAGTTGAATATCCATAATTTTAGTTGAAAATTCATTAGTTATGTTGGAAATTAATTTTTTTTAACTAAAAATATAACTTACATTTTCTGTTAAAAATTATTTTTCGTTCTAGTTCCAAATTCAACTGTTTGCTTAAACAATTTCCTTCTTTAATTGAAAATTCGACTATTTCGTAAAAAAAATCATCTATTTTGTTAGAAAACTGGTATATCGTGGTAAAAATTTAAACTTTTTGTTTAAAAATTCATTTTGTTGTTGAAAATTCAAGTATTTCACTTATATATTCATAAATGTTTGCGTTTTACGGCAAATATGAATATTTTACTCATAGTTTACCGTTAAAATGACCGGGAATTTGAAATCGTCTGCCGAATACTTTCTGAAAAACTAATTATAATTTCGTTTCTAGAAAGAAATATTTATTGCAGTATTAGTTTTTATAAATTAAAGGTACTATTTTCTAAAGATCCATGCTAAAAAATCAAAACTACGTATTTAAAAATATATTTTGCCAAAGCATTATTTGGCATGTCCGCGCCTCCTGCGGAAAAATGCGAAACCGAGAACATTTTCAACCTGCTCTGATTTTTCCTTAAATAATTTTTCATTTTAAATCATTAATATTTAAATATTAGCATTTTGTTTTGTAATACTTTTAACATAGAATATTTTATAAACGGAAGAAACAGTATTTCAGATACAAATTAAACATTTTTTAAATTAATGAATTTATTTCAAATAAAAAATGTTTTTTCTGCTATAAAAGATTACTTTTTAACCAAACACTACAATTTAAAAAAAAAATGATTAAATTTTTAACATTATAATTCAATTTTTAACCTAAAAAGACAAATTCACAATGAAAAGGCATCATAGTTTGTTTTAATCTAAAAGGAATGAAAATTATACAAAAAAAAAAGAATTTTCAGAAATAAATTCATTTTTCCATCAAACTGATGCTTTTTTACGCAGCAAAAATGAGTTTTCAAACTGAAAAAAGTATTATTTGACCAAAAAAGGCGAATTTTCAACTGAAAAAGTTCTGAATTTTTAATTAAAAAAGATTAATTTTCAACCAAATAATTAAACTTCACAACCAAATAGATTAATTTTCAACTGAAAATAAAATTCTTTAAAAAAAACTGATTTCTTAACAAAGCGATTCCATCAAATCTTTCACACAAATTAGTTGAATACTCTAGCCAAGAAGATTGATTTTTAACCTAAAAGTTGCATTTTCGTTTTGAAAAAAATTTAATTTCTTCTAAAACAGATGAAATTTTTGACTAAAAAGATAGATTTTCAACAAAATTGTTGAATTTTCGGTTGAAAAAGATTTCAGTCGAGTTTTTACGATAAAAATATGAATTTCTAAACAAGAAATAATTTTCTACGAAAAAAAAAATGAAGCAGAAGCTTTTTTAATTACAAAAAAGTTTAGCGTTAACACAAAAAAGATTCCTGTTGTCTCTACAAGATCCAAAATTAAATTTCTTAAAAAAATTAGTTTCTACGAAAAAATTTTTATTCTAAATCCAAAAAGATTAATTTTTTAACCACAAGGAATGATTTCTTAAAGTAATAGCTGAATTACCATCCAAATAGTTGCATTTTTATCCAAAAAAGATTAAATTTTGTGCTAATACATATGTATTTGTAATAAAAACGACAAGTTTTTTTCAAGTGGAACTTTTATTCAGAAAAGATTTTAGTTCATTTTTCTACACTAAAATATAAATTTAAAAAAGTAAATTTTCTAGAAAATAGTTAAATTTTTAAGAAAATAACATAAATTTTAACCAAAAAGTATGATTTTTTAACAAACAATTTAAATTTCCAACCAAGTTACATTTGTATCAAAAAAAGATGACTTTTTATAAACAGATGGATTTTTAATTAAATGAAACCAAAAAAAATCTTTAAAAAATAGTCGAATTTCCATCAAGAAATAATTCAGTTTTTTTTCGACACCCAAATATTATATTTACTTTACTTTTAACAAAATTGTTGAATTTTCAACAAAACAGTTGCATTTTCATTCAAAAAATATGTAATTTCTTCTAATTCAGGTAAAAACTTTTATAATAAAAGGTTTTATAATTTCATTAATGTTATCAAATATATTTTTAAAAATATTTTTAAAGATTTTAATGATTTTTCAGAGATTTCACAAAGATTTGAAATATATCGCAAAGGTTTCGGATAGATGTAAAAGATTTTACCAAGGTTTCAATGATTTCCTAAAGATTTCAATAATTTCGCAAATACTACCAAATATATTTTTTAAATGTTTTAAATATTTACAAAAATGTCAGAACCAGTTTACTTATTTTTCAAAGATTTCACAAAGATTTGAAATATTTTTGATAGATTTAAATTACTCCACAAAAGCTTTAATGATTTCCCAAACATTTTTATAATTTGACAAATATTACCAAATATTTCATGTATTTCCAAATATTTCAGAAAGATTTAAATGATTTCATAAAGTTTTGACAAAGATTTGAAATATTTCGGACTAGATTTAGTTCACAAAAACTCCAATGATTTTGCAACAATGTTAGTAATTTTACAAATATTACCAAACATTTAAACAATATTAAAGATTTTAGAAAGGTTTCACAAATATTTCTGTTTAATTTTAAATACCACACAAAGATTTAAATTATTTCCCAAGTATTTTAAAGATTATTTAAACGATTTCACAAATATTAACGAATATTGGGAATGGTTAAACTGCGATACAGCACCTGATGGCAAAAATATGAACTAGAAAGAACAGGTATGATTTTAAATATCTATTTTAATTTGTGGATAAAAGTGTTTAACGATTTTTTTGTGGAGTATAAATTATTTATTGGATAATAAAAATAAGTGAAAAAACAGATTTTTTGACAGAAATATTTTTCTAAAAAAAAAAACACAATTATTGTACTATTTGTCGTTATTTTTAGAATATTGTAAACTCAAATGGACTAATTTTAAAACAAAAATGAACTCAAGTAAATTTTTATTAATTTATACATAAAATATCTACTATTTAAAAATCTGGACCAAAAGTTAGGTTAGAATTCGTGTTTTAATTCCAATCGTCTATGAATCGTATTCTTTGCATACTATTGATAAAATTTGTCGCAACATACATTAAATAAAGTTAATTTAAGCATAAAATGCATTAAAACTTGCATGAAATAGTGAAATAATTGTTTTTTTTATTTAGCCTATTTAACAAAGATGTGTTTTTCTTACTGTATAAGATGGAAATTCTATCTAAAATTATTTGTTTTTAATAAATATTCGTTTTCACCTACGTTTGTACCTACTTTTTCTAGTTCTAATTTTTGGTACCAGGTGGCAAAATGGTGGACTACCATTCCCAATACCTAAAAAGAGATTTCTTTAATGACTTTTTAAATATTTCAAAAATATTTGAAAGCTTCACAAAAAAATTCGGATAGATTTGAAAGATTTTCACAAAAAACTAAATGATTTCCCAAAGATTTTTATAATTTCACAAATATTACCCAGCATATTAAAAAAAAACACTTCTAAAGATTTTAGAAAGATTTCAATGATTTTTCAAATATCTGATAAAGATTTGAAATATTTCGCAAAGATTTCGGATAGATTTACATGATTTCACAAAGATTTCAATAATTTCGGAAATATTACCAAATATATTTTTAAAATATTTCAAATATATCAGAATCAATACTCAGAACACGTTAGTATTCATGGGTTGTACAGAATTTCGGGTATGCACTGTTCGGAAGTTTAATCCAGATTTTTAATTTTTTAGATCTATTTTACTTCTGGACACTGTCATTTTTATCCAATAATATCGATGGTTTAGTTTCCAATTCAAGGATTTAAACATTGTTTCGGAAACCAAATTTTCTCTAATTATATATAAAAACGAATCTACTCCATTCTCTGCTAATTCTTTTGCAAAGGCATTTACAACTACTTTTGCATAGCCCTTTCTTTTGCATTTTTCAATTGTCTGAACTATACTGAGTGCACCTAATTCTGATTGCAAAGCCCAGGAGAGGAGTTCGTTATTTTCTCTTGAAAATAGTCCACATCCTCCATTTAATCTCACTATTGTCATGATAATCTTCGTTGTTGTTTCTGGGTGTTCCTTGTCTCGAAGAGGCCACAAAGAATGGATTAGAGGCACGTGCGATTCGTCGACTCTGTCCAAACAGCATCCTTCAGGCACCCTAAAACAATTTAAAAGGAAAAGATACTTTTAGGTTCATTCAATATTTTTTTGACATTTTTTTTGTATGCAATTGTGCACTCTAAAATCCTTAATAACACAAGTATAATTAAAAAAAGGCGTTTTTAAATTTGAAAAGAAAAGTGGGTACAGTTTTCAAATTTGCATTGCTGTCGCGTTATATGCCGCAACTTTTATGTTAGAATCATATGATTTTAATAATTTTTAAATAAGCTGGAGGTTTATGCTTTTTTAAAAATAAAATCAAAATAAATGTCGAGACTGGTCTTTTGGCGTAAATGTGCAAATACCATGTTTACGTGTGCTTTAAAAAATTAACAGTACTAGTATATATTTGCTAAAATCTTTTTAAATGTTTCAGCTTCAGCGCATACATTTATTTTTAATAAACAAAAATATAAAATATGCTCTATATCTACGTATTCTAGTTAGATCTAGTTATCGAAAGGGGTCAGAAATTTTGATGTTATGTTTTGTGGTTAAAATTATAATCCATATTTAATTTATATGCAAATATCGATTTTTTATATACTTTTGTTATTTTAATTATATTCAAGCATTTACCACAAATTTCAATTTTTATTTTAACCCAAATATACAATCAAACCTGGATTTAGTGATCCTCCATTTAATGTTTCCGAGAATTGACGCCGCGCGTTAGGGATACCTGAGAGGAGCCACGGGAGGATATGCGGTGCTCTAAAGCAAAATAGTTCAGAGACTCTGGATTTAATGTTACGCTTAGTCCTAAAATTGACATTAAATCCAGGTTTCACTGTATTTATAATTTTTTACGTTGTAGTGGTACTTTTGTTTAAAAAAAAGAGTTACTGCAGAACTGAAAAATGTATCATTTTAATACTTTTTGCATGACATCAAAATAGTTCGGATTCGAAAAGAGCGGGAAATTTTAAGTCCGAAATGGTATTTAAAAAAAAAAGTTGTATGACCTTCAGAAGGTAATTTTAAGGTTAAATGCTAAAAAACTGTGAAAGACCTTCTTAAAGACATGAGAAAAATATTTTAATAGCATTTCGCACGTAAAATTTCCCGCTCTTTTCGAATCTGGTATCAAAAATAGGGAGTTCCATTTAAAAAAAAACATTTTGATCTTCAAGTGACCTTGAAAATCAATTTCAAGGTAAAAACTAATTGCAGAGTCATAATCAAGGATCAAACTTTATGTGTAAGCATACAAAATTATTTATATATATATTTTTATTATTATTATGAGCGAAAAACAGAAAGCGTCCTAACCAAGGACACTCCCCTACAACATTTTTTGCGGAGCATCCTTGATCCATACCTTCCCACTCTGATCAAAAATTACCCCGGGTTTTGGTATCTAAAATGAAATTTAAACTGTTCAGTTATAAACATTTCAGTCAATATTGAAATATGAAATTATTAAATTTTGAAGGCTTTCACTTTACAAAGATTTTTTTAGATTATTAAATTTTTAATGCTTATGTACAGTCTGTCAAGTTAAAGCGTGGGTGGCTTTACTCGCAGTCGGTAAGGTGTATCGACATGATTTTGGTGTCAAAATATTAAGAAGAGCTCCC
>NC_046657.1:168484643-168485888 GCF_010883055.1 Belonocnema kinseyi
GAAAGAGGGAGCTCTTCTTAATATTTTGACACCAAAATCATGTCGATACACCTTACCGACTGCGAGTAAAGCCACCCACACTTTAACTTGACAGACTGTATGCCGGAATTTTTTCTTTAGAGCATGCAGTAATTTTAATTCGATCATGATTACATTTGAATAAATTGAAAATTGTTTTACCTAACTTGGACAGCAGCGCATTCCTCTTTAGACTTGAAGAAACAGTTTCCGGGAGAATTCCATTCTATTTCTATCCCAATTGTTTGTTTTAAAGTCTCAATAATAGAGTAAACTGTCGGAATAATGCGAGAATTAACGGCTGGGAAGTAAACACCTTTGGTCCATTGAATAATTTTAGTTTCTGTTACAGCCTTGTGTAAAAGTCCTTCGAAGCCCTCGTGGGCAAAAAGAAGCACATAATTTTCTGCAAACTATAAAAATCAATTTTAGAAATGTATAACAAAAATTTTTTAAAAATTACGGGTTATTTATCGATGTTTTTACAATGGTCACAAAAATTAAAAGCCTGCGAGATAATCCAATTTTAATATAAAGATTGTACTTACAGAAAATATCGCAACTAAAATTCCAGATTTAGGATCACCTCCTGGGCAATAAATTTGCTGCGGCAAAACTGGTTCTTTTGACTTCCACTTAATGGCAGTTTGAACGAAATAGTAATACTAAAATGAATCTTTGTTTAGAATTGGCATTTAAATCCAAGAACAAAAACGTATGGGTGGAATATCTAACACAAATCCAACGTTATTAGTAGTGTTCTGAAAATTCATGTTGTACTTGAGTTATACAAATCACAAATTTATGTTTATGACCCTGTGTTTCAAACATATTATACACTGCAAATATTGTGTTCATAAATCTGAACGTCAAGGAAGGCGTTTATGATATTTTTCTCTAAAATTTTATGAAGTGACAGGCGATTCAATTAAAGTGCCGATACGGTTTTTGAATTTTGGACAGCGGTATGAGACTCACTTGTGCATAAAAAGGCCAATCTTTTTTTAATGTTTCTGTCAGTATTGGCCATTTTTCAAGAGCCAAGGGGAGCAAAATATCAGTACCCATTTTCTTGTATTCTACGGCTGCGAAGTATGCAGTCTATAAACGTAGCAAGACGAAACTGATCATGGTCTTTGCTGGTAGCTCATGGCCCGATTCCCGAAGGGCGTTGCCCTATATCAAAGATATTATAAACGTAGATGCGGTACGGGGCGTCGGAGTGGG
>NC_046657.1:168485988-168487939 GCF_010883055.1 Belonocnema kinseyi
TGAAGTATTTAAACATTATTGTTTAAATTTAAAATAATAATTAAAACAAAATATATTTCTGGATAAGATATTTTGGTTGAAAATGTATATAGTATTTTTTAATTTACAAAAGTTCTTCTGAAAAATCGAAATGTTATATAAAAAACACGTGTTTTTATATATTAATTTGTCGGTAAAATTTTTTTGTATAATTTTAATTTTTAATTGAAACAATAATTTTTAACACTTTAAATATTAAACAAAAATTTATTTGATAACAATATTTTATTATCGCAGTTTTAATAAATAATTAATATTGATTAAGAAACAATTTTATTTGGGAAGTCTTATTATTTGGGAACTTTCAAATTCGTTAATATTATAAACTGTTCAGGAATTTTATTAGTTTTGGAATTGTATTTTTTGGGACAGAGAGTTTTACCGAGTCGGGAACGGCAGATATCCTTGAATCGTTGATATTCATTGAACCCGCGTCACTCGAGATCTCAAATATTAAATATTTGATATAAAAAGTAAAATCTAAAAAGTATAAGTTCCGCGTAACTTAGTGTAGTCGTCGAATATAGTTTATATGTAACATTAAGTAAAGTTAGATATAGAATTTAATAATAATAATAATAATAAAAAGTTTATATTAACTGTTGTGTGTATCCCATGGATTAATGTGCAAAGTTAGTGAATAAAGTTATTCATTTAAAATGACATTTTAACTTGTGAGATTCTTAATTTCATCACCTGTGATTATTATAAGGATTTAAATAACCGCGGTAGTTGATTTTCAACGCCAGTCAGCAGCGAACCTTACGACTAGAAAAGGAATCCACCAATCAAACAATAATTCTTTATATTATTCAGTGGATCCGAAAGGTAGGACGTAACAAATATCTTTGCCTATATACCCCGTGACAATGATGTATGTCCGTAACGTAGTCTTTTGACATTTACAACAGCGGCGTCTGGCAAGCGAACTATTGGGTATCTTGATGTTAATGGAACAATGTTGGTGAAAAAGGGAAGTTTATATCAATTTATTTTAATCAAAAACGTTAAACTACATTTTAAAATTAATTATTTTTAGTAAGATTTCTTTTTAACCTACTAAGAAAAAGTGATTGGGTTACACACAAATGGTGAGAAGTTCTGATGATTCCTTATGCATCCTGATCCTGCACGAGTTTGACTATTCCAGCAATACATCGATTGGATGCCTGCTCAGGTATAATTGATTCTTTTAACTGGACAGTTGTTCTTAGGCGTCATAATTAGATTTTTATACTTGTATGCCATTCAAAATTGTTTCCATTATAGTTTGTCTACGATAATTGCGTATTTATAGATTCTGACGAATTCTGACTTTTTGGAAAATGTTTAGTATATTTTTTCAAATATACGTATTTTCTTTGAGGAAACATGCCAAATTTAGTAATTTTCGCTAATTGTTTCTAATTGAATATTTCTTGTGTTAAGTTAAAACTATTCTGGTTAATATATCTGGTGACAGAAAAGTCGCGATCTTATGTAGATTTCCAGAAATCTGTTTTTTGTCTCATGCCATTTTGCTGGATGTATATCAATTGAGGCTTTGGCGTAAATGTCCAATTCTCAAACATTCGCGTTTTGGTAAGTGTATTTTCAGTTATATAAGTATAAATAATTATAGTGAACCGTGGATTTTGTTGAGTTATAAGAAGAAATTACGCGTTATCTATCTAAACACCAGTGCTACAGGAATACTTCCGAACCAAGCACATATTTTTTGGGTGTATGAAAAATATTCTCGAAAATATTATCATTGTGGATAATAAATAAAAAAAATGAATGTTCAAGAATTTTGTTATTGACTGAATGGTCTACATGCATATTATGTAAAATCACGAACAAAATATTCTTAACGAATAGTTTCAGCAAAGATTGGTTTCAGAAACAGAATCCATCAACAATATGCTACTTT
>NC_046657.1:168488039-168490899 GCF_010883055.1 Belonocnema kinseyi
CTACATGCATATTATGTAAAATCACGAACAAAATATTCTTAACGAATAGTTTCAGCAAAGATTGGTTTCAGAAACAGAATCCATCAACAATATGCTACTTTTGTTTCGAGTGTTGTATCTATCGCCATTTCCTAATGCCTATACTCACATATAGATTGTAAAGACTCGAAATTTTAGCGAAGTGGAATCTGTAGTTGCTGCACTTTGTTTTCGGAAACTGTTGTTAGATTATTTTGTTTTGGGAAATTGTAACATGTGGTCCATGCAATTTCAGAGAGGGTTAGGAAGAATCCATGAAGGTAGAAGATTATCGAAATTCAATAGTCGAAAATCGATGTCTACCAGAATATCTGGTTGAGCTTACCAGAACATCTGTTTATGTTGACCAGAACGTTGTATTCTTAAGCTACCAAAAAAAAGTCTAGTAAATATTTCTGGTTAACCTTACCAGAACTTCTTAATTAAACAGAATTCTAGCTGGTCCAACCAGAATTTTTTTTTAGTGTATGCTAATTCAAATTAGAGAGTTAAAGTCATATTATTATTATTATTATTATTTATTCACTTCCAGCTTGATTGAAACATTTTTTTAATAACTCGTTACAAAGAGTAATCTAACAGCAGTCAGTTACTCTGGTTTACAAAATAGTACCGATGCTAAACAACTGTTTAGCACAACTTTTTCTCCTGATTTTTGATACAATACAAAAATATGGAGTTAAAAATTCTGGGTAACATAAAATTGGCAATATATAGTAAAATATACCGGAAATTACTAAAAGTGCGAGAATTGTATAAATACTGAATTATATATTTTTTTCTGAAATAGGCAGAACAAGCGCACTTTATCTGCCTGTGGAGCGGCAGTAAAATAGCACTTTATCGTACGCTTCACGGCAGTAAAGTTATTTTATGCTCAGATGCAGTTTTACCGACTTCGTCTTCGGCTCGGACGTTCAATTCTGTTTCCTCGTATAAAGTTCAACTTTACTGCCTAGGTACATAATCTACTATTTATTTAAATCATTCATTTGATCTATAGAGTTTTTATTCAAGGAATCAATTCCTAATCAATAAAATGTGCCACAGAGAATAGTGGAGAAAGGATGACAAATCTATATGTACAGATTAGATAACTCTGTTGTTAGTATTCCTTCACCTCTGGATATTTTACTATCTTCAAAGAAGCGATACCTAGAAGCTAGAACAGACCAGAGTAAGTTCTATAATTTAATTGCTGTTTATTTTTTTGGTATTCAACGTTCCCTTTTTTTATGGAAAAAATATATATTTCACATTCGCATGAAAGTTTTGAAAATATATGTATGGGGCATTTGTCTCAAGTGCATCCACCCAAAAAATGGAACTTTTCCTGGATCGGATACAAATTCAGGCAAAGTTTACGAACGGGTGACTTTTTTGGATTTACTGATAATCAGCATTTCTTAACGAAAATGATATTTCACTATACAAAATGAAGCTAGGTGCATATTTAATATTTTAAGGAAATAAATGCTTCATACCTGAGTAATAATTTACTTCGAAAATACTTATAAACGAGAAAGAAGAGATTCCAGTAAGAAAGAAAGTATTGATATCAATTAAATTGAAAATATTATGAAATCCCGCAAATCCCGCTTTGAGTCAATGGCGCATTGTACCACTGTGTGAATGCATGGAAATTCGAGAAGACGGCATTTTAATTTTGAGAAAGTGTCTATTTATTCAATTTAATTCGTAACATAACAAATTCATATAAATTTACACGAATTTAATTCCCGCTGTCCAAATTCATCTAAATACGTCTCAATTTGTTTAAACGAAATAGAAAACTGGATTCACGTGCATTGAAAAATGGTAATTCGCCCAAATCCATATCAATTCTTTATTTTTTTCTGGGATTTGAAATCATATCGAAAATGTAGTTTTTTTTTATCAATATTAAGGCCATGTGACAAGTGGGTCACATGACTTGGGATAATAAATAAAAAGCATTAAGAAAGGCTGGTCTGGTCATACATTTTTATAATTTATCAACAAAAATTCCTTACTTGGAAATTTTGTTGAAAACTATTTTTTCACTCACATCTTTTTGTTATTTCTTGGTTTATTAAACATATATACATTTTTATCTATATTAAAGATTAAGTTTGTCTCTTTTTCTTGGTATGTTTATGAGTGGTTCTGGTTCATGCATTTTGTTATTAAAAATAACAATTAATAACTAAAAGTTTAAATTATCCCTATGAAACTTTTTAATCGTTAATAGTAATAGTAAATAGTAGTTAATAGTAAAGTCTTTACGAGAAAAATTATGATCTTGAGGTTTGTTAACGAAATTTGATTATAAAAATGATAAATAATATTTTTTCACAAAGATTTCGGATTAAATATCAAAAAGCCTTAAACTTCGTTTGAATTTCATCTTTAAAAAATACTTAACTCATAAGAATAATTAAATCTTCGCATTTGTTCATGGATGTTTTTATCAATAGTTATTTTGAACATTTATCAAATTATTCGCATTGCATTAGTATTTTTTCATGAATTCTTAACAATTGTAAGTGTATTTGTGTTGTTTTAAATTGATCGGAAATATAATACTTCAGATTTTTCTTTTGTTTCCGATTTCTTTATTATTGGATTAATTATGAACAATGTCAGAGTTTCTTTGTAACTTAAAACTTGAGTATCAAAATACGCATATCTAAATACAGATTATTAGCAATTGTAGCATTTCCAGTCTATGTGTCTGATCTAAATACCTAGACCTACATTACCGACATAAAAAAGCGCATGTCTACACGAAATAAGATATCGAGTCGAAAATCAGTATAATTTTATAAAAGGTACTATGTAC
>NC_046657.1:168490999-168492006 GCF_010883055.1 Belonocnema kinseyi
AAAATAAAATCGCAAGAACCGGGTTCTCCGCAGTAATATGTTGCGCAGTAATTCATCCAAATCCGCAATAATACCTACATATAACTTTTTTCTTTAGATTCGCATTCTGTAAAAGCATATCTAGTTTTTATCAAGGTTTTATGATATCCTGGGATCTCCAAATTTCTCAGCATGGATTCTTCGGTTTGTAATTTTATGTATTTAAACGGGTTATGCGGAGATTTTAATAGTCATATCCATGAATATTCGCTTTAGCGCTTTAAAATACGTTACATATGTGGGTTGAACCAAATTTGAAGTATGTGCTCTTGGAAAGTTTAATCCAGATTTCTAATTTTTCAAATCTATTTTATTTCTAGTCTCTGTCATTTTTATCCATTCCTCTTCATGGTTTAGTTTCCAATCCAAGGATTGAAACATTGTTTCGGAAACCAAATTTTCTTTAATTATATATAAAAACGAATCTACTCCATTCTCTGCTAATTCTTTTGCAAAGGCATTTACAACTACTTTTGCATAGCCTTTTCTTTTGCATTTTTCGATTGTCTGAACAAAACTGAGTGCACCTAATTCCGATTGCGAAGCCCATGAGAGGAGTTCGTTGTTTTCTCTTGAAAATAGTCCACATCCTCCATTCAATCTCACCATTGTCATGATAAACTTCGTTGTTTGTTCTGGATGTTCCTTGTTTCGATGAGGCCACAAAGAATGTATCAGAGGCACGTGAGATTCATCAATTCTGCCCAAATGACATCCTTCAGGCACCCTAAGACAATGTAAGGAGACATTCTGATGTAAACGCGTAAAAATAAGCACATTTTTCACACTTCTTTTTAAACTATTGCATGTAATAGGAAAAACTTTCTTTTGAAAGGTATGACCCAGGGCAATGGCAAAAAAAATGTTACCATCGAAAAATATTTATTATTTCTAAAAGTGCTTTTACACTTGTGAAAAATATTTTGAAACTGCTTGCGCAGGTGATTCCGGCTCTCGATATCAGAAAC
>NC_046657.1:168492106-168493949 GCF_010883055.1 Belonocnema kinseyi
ACCATCGAAAAATATTTATTATTTCTAAAAGTGCTTTTACACTTGTGAAAAATATTTTGAAACTGCTTGCGCAGGTGATTCCGGCTCTCGATATCAGAAACAGACATAGAAAAAAATTCCTAATCTGTGACCACCTCCTTCTTAATAGTCCGTGCCTAATTTTTTAAATATCAATGCAAATTAACAAAATGGCGGCGTTTTTGCAACAGTAACAAAAAAGCACGTTTTGTCACGCTATAAATGCATCACGCCAGGTACAAAAATGTCGTTTGCGAAAAACGAGTTTAAACTTTTTCACGCGGCCCTGACTTGTTTACGGTTAGAGACTCCCGATTTAAGTACAAGGCCATTTAGGCCATCCCCGAAACCGGAGTTGAACGGAATGTTTTTTTCTTTCAACAACTGTTTGAAACATTTCGCGAAAAGTTTCCATTTTGCCGCTAAGACTTACCGAAACAAAAGGTTCATACGCACCAACTAGAGAGATTAATGATTTTTGTGTATGCAGTATGTTTTGGATGTTTTCATACCTTAAGCTTCCAAGTATAGAAATTATCATTTTTTAGTAACTAAAGGCACTAGAGATTTTGTATCCAACTACAGTGAAACTATTTTATACCGCCGATTTTGGGGCTGACCTTGAGTGTGAATTAACTCACTGTAGCCCGCTCCGATTTTGTTTGTTCACGCTTGACTGCTCGTCTGAGTGACAACCGCAGACGCCGCGGCCCCCGCGCAGTTCCTGTTATGCCTACCCACGGCGTGGCTTTAATTCTCGGAATGGCTATTAAAGTGTTTCACTGTACTACCGTTTGAAATTATATATATCCTTAATATGAAATCTCTAAACGGTATTGTTGATTTCGTTTGTCACACTACTCAATTTTCATTGCTATATTCGTGAGACACGAGTTATGAATGGGTTAGAAAGAGTTGGAAAATATTGAAAAAATTGTCACGATTGATCGTTCTTTGATAGCTACACGCGTGCGAAAGGGACACTCGTGAGTCACCGTGAGTTAGACAGTAATGGAACGTTACACGCGTTTTCTGGAAGTTAAATGATCCAAACGGAGCTGGCTTGATCTGCGCTTGTTTGGATTTGAATGACGCTCATTGGCTACGGTGCGCGTTTGAACTTGATTTTTAAATACGTACGCGAACTAGAGCTAATGAGCGACTCATTGTTCAAGCATACGCAAGTATTTTTCGATCACTGTTGGGAATAATAATCGAATAAAATTTCGAGGTCGATAGTACCAAAGATATTATAAACGTAGATGCGGTACGGGGCGTCAGAGTGCGGAATTATATATATAGGACATCACATTTTCTGCCCTATCGAGGTGCTGCCCTCATCGTACTACGAAGTCGAATTCTTGTTTTCTCATTCTTCGTAAAATATGACGGTAAAGCAGTAGAACGATTTTTTGAGGTTAGAAAAGTTTGACATGCATGTATCGCTGAATTTTTTCAGATCTGAAGCTTGATCCAGGTTTTCGGTACAGTCTTTTTTTTAATTATAAAAAAAATTTTCTCGAAAAATCATATTT
Source organism: Belonocnema kinseyi (assembly GCF_010883055.1). Lineage (NCBI taxonomy): Eukaryota > Metazoa > Arthropoda > Insecta > Hymenoptera > Cynipidae > Belonocnema > Belonocnema kinseyi. The sequence continues at coordinate 168,493,660 of NC_046657.1, forward strand.
TTAATTTTTTAGAAAGTATTATAAAAAGACATTTCGAGATAAACAAGTGTGGAAAACATTGTTCTTTGACAAATTATTTTTTTTAATTAAAATAATCAAATATTTATACTAAAGAAACAACTTTTTAAAGGTTTGAAGTGTTTAAACATTATTGTTTAAATTTAAAATAACAATAATTAAAACAAAACATATTTCTGGATAAGATATTTTTGTTGAAAATGTATATAGTATTTTTTAAATCACAAAAGTTCTTCCGAAAAATCGAAATGTTAATTAAAAAACACGTGTTT
>NC_046657.1:168494049-168495891 GCF_010883055.1 Belonocnema kinseyi
ACCATCGAAAAATATTTATTATTTCTAAAAGTGCTTTTACACTTGTGAAAAATATTTTGAAACTGCTTGCGCAGGTGATTCCGGCTCTCGATATCAGAAACAAACATAGAAAAAAATTCCTAATCTGTGACCCCCTCCTTCTTATAGTCCGTGCCTAATTTTTTAAATATCAATGCAAATTAACAAAATGGCGACGTTTTTGCAACAGTAACAAAAAAACACGTTTTGTCACGCTATAAATGCATCACGCCAGGTGCAAAAATGTCGTTTGCGAAAAACGAGTTTAAAGTTTTTCACGCGGCCCTGACTTGTTTACGTTTAGAGACTTCCGATTTAAGTACAAGGCCATTCAGGCCATCCCCGAAACCGGAGTTAAACGGAATGTTTTTTTCTTTCAACAACTGTTTGAAATATTTCGCGAAAAGTTTCCATTTTGCCGCTAAGACTTACCGAAACAAAAGGTTCATACCCACCAACTAGAGAGATTAATGATTTTTTGTGTATGCAGTATGTTTTGGGTGTTTTCATACCTTAAGCTTCCAAGTATAAAAATTATCATTTTTTAGTAACTAAAGGCAATAGAGATTTTGTATCCAACTACAGTGAAACTATTTTATACCGCCGATTTTGGGGCTGACCTTGAGTGTGAATTAACTCATTGTAGCCCGCTCCGCTTTTGTTTGTTCACGCTTGACTGCTCGCCTGAGTGATAACCGCAGACGCCGCGGCCCCCGCGCAGTTCCTGTTATACCTATCCACGGCGTGGCTTTAATTCTCGGAATGGCTATTGAAGTGTTTCACTGTACTACCGTTTGAAATTATATATATACCACGCTCTGCTACCATTCGGTTCGGTTTTGATTCCTCTAGAATCAAACCCAAGGGCCTATGACAAAGCCACCGAACGCATCCTCGGGTTGCGGATAGAGGGTCCCTGTACCAAGGGTTTCTGTTGAATATGGTTACAAAAATAAATAGGCAGTCGCGGACAATTGTCTAGGGGTGGTCCCGAAGGAATTAATCCCCAAGCGGATGTGTGAAAACCGTGCCGAAAGCTGAATGGTACCAGAGTCAGGTGTCTTAGAACGGTGACTCTGGGATACCGGGCGACCTCTCAGAGTACGCAGCCTTATCCTTGCATGCGGGGCTCTACAAGGATGGACGAACCCCTTTCCCTAGTCGGCCAACAATGCCGACCAATCTAGAGCTGGGGGAGCCAATGAAAATGGATTCAATGCGACGGATCGGCGGGATCTCGCGTCCTTTGGGTGGACGGAGCGACTGAATCACGACTTGCTAGAGTGCTACGATGCGAGTGTGGCTCCTGAACGGAGTTACATGGCACGGCTGCATGCTCTGTGGTGCGAGAAACACCTGGAGCTATCGCACTTTTCGCAGCAACGTCTGCGAAACCATGCTGAACTACTCCGCAAAAGGGGCTATGTAAGCGGAACGCCTCTCTACCACAGCTAGAACAAGCCGGCAAAAGAGAAAGAGAGGCGACACTAAGACTAACCGCGGGCAGGCATCCAATAGATGAAGAGCGATGCTTTACGACCCGGAGAAACATCAACACCAAGGTTTCTCTCAAGCCTAAAGATCTGGCTGAAATGGATGACGAGCTTCGTGGACATTTTTCCGGAGAATCCGACCTCTGGGTTATCAATTATTGTGTGTATAATACATCGAGAGCTTTGGCCGATGCGAACTGTAAAACAAAACCAACGGTTGATGATAAGGCCAAAAGACGAATGCATCAACTTGCCATAAATATAGGCTGGGCAAGACAGTACGCGTCCCGCATTCAATGTGTGATTGACTATATCACATCTGGCAGGAATT
>NC_046657.1:168495991-168497245 GCF_010883055.1 Belonocnema kinseyi
GAGATGGCATTACTAGACTAGAACACCGCTATGAGAAATGTATCAGCCTTGGAGGAGATTATGTTGAGAAATAAAAAAAAAATTCTTAAAAACGTTGTTCTTAAACGTTGTTCTTAAAATGGTCAGGAATCACGAAGAAGTGGGCAAAGGAGCATTTCTGTACAAAGCAGCGGAGGAGGCTGCTGAAGCACTCGGACTTGACTTCAGTATTAGGGGTGAGATAAATGCATCAAATCTTATCTATCTCGAGTACTCACTCCTGAAAGCCCGGATTAAGAAAGCACAAAATAAATACTTTCGTGAACAGCTCCTCGATAAGAGAATGCACGGTATCTTCCACAGAAATGTGAAGGATCAGTCAATGTCTTATGAGCTAACGTTTGCTTTCCTTAAATCGCCCGGATTGAAGTCTGGTACGGAGGGTTTCATCTTTGTATGACAAGATGGTGTCATTTCCACCTTAACATACCGTCGCCCCATTTTTAGCAAAGACATTACCGATGATAGCTGCAGGGCGTGCCATGCACATCCTGAGCATTTAGCTCACATACTATCTAGTTGTCCAACTCACGCGGGAATGACCTACATTCAAAGGCACAATGCGGCACTAAGAGTGCTTTTTTACCATCTCTGTCACTCTTACGGCATTAACCTTAATATGGCTCCTCTAAATGCGCCTAGGGAAATGGAGTCAATTGTCGAAAATGGGAAGTGACGCATATACTGGAACTTTATATTCTCGACAATTGTTTCTGTTGCTCATTCGAGGCCTGACATAGTTCTTCTTGACTTCGAGAAGTGAACCATGTTCGTTATCGAATTTTCGGCACCAGCTGACAAAAACATCATAACCAAGGAGAATGAAAAGAAAGAGAGGTATCGAGACCTTATAAGCGAGTTACAACGATTGTACCCGGAATATTCTGTTAAACTAATCGTCCTTATCATCGGCGCTCTTGGAGGTGCCAATCTTTCACTTGATAATGGCCTAAAAAGCATCCCTGCATGTCAACAATATGCTAAAACACTTGCGGGAAAAATGCAGAAGGCGGTTGTCCTTGGGTCGCTCCTTGCTCTTAGGGTGCACGAGGCTTTTGCTGGATCGTCAAATTGATTCCTTTACAGACTGTAACGACCTATCTCACATTCGTGAGACGTGGTTGTGGCAGAAATTTTACCGCGATTTCGCTGGGAGCGGGTGCAATTTTCCAGATTAGCACCCGCTCCCGGCGAAATCCTGCGGTTGTCCTTATG
>NC_046657.1:168497345-168504412 GCF_010883055.1 Belonocnema kinseyi
TCCATTGACAAAATCCCAACCAATCAATTTTATTCAGAGGCCAGTGGAAAGTCATAACCAATTCTGACTTTATTAAATTTTACGCTCGGGAATACACCTGTTTTTTCGATCAGGGAGAACACTCTTGGGTCAATCTAATCCAATACATTTTTTAGCCGTTTACCATTCCACAATGACTGGACCGATTGCCTTGAATAAATTTTTGATTTATATGAAAACTCTCAAAGTATGCTTAAATAATTAAAAACATATTTCTATACTGCACCTTTCGAAAAAGATATTTTTTTTGAAATTTAAGGTTGGTGCATTTTTAGAGTATGGCAATACGTGAATTTATTAAATAAAACGATACACAAGTTTTTCTTATAGCACTTTAATGAAAAAATGCCTAAATGTATCTCTGAAAACCCATTTAGAAGTATTTTGAAGTATAATTATAACAATGAAAATATTCTTCTCCGGCACAATTGTTGAAGATGTAGGCACGATGGAGATAGCACATCGGTCGTGAACAAGATGGACACATCATTGTAATAAATAAAAACATTGTAATAACAAACAAATGTAATAAAAAACACTGATGCACTGATATGACTCACGATAAAGGTAAAATTCACAAATTTTTATTTTATCAATGTTATACAAATTGACGTTAGGTACACGCCCTGGTTCAGACAGACCCAAGACCGTTTTCAAGTGCTTCTGAACGACAACCGAGCACAGTATAGACTATCCGAAGCAGTACAAACTATAGTTGGGTACTGAAACTATATTACCAGAGCCTAAGGGACCGTCTACTTTTCAAATTACTTTAAGAGTTTTTCGATCAAAAATTTGTTGTGGGTAAATTTGACCCAGAGTGTTCCCCGAGGGTTAATTTAACATACTGAGTTTCACCTTTTCAAATTTTAACTGGTTAACCCAGATCTGCCTGAAGGGCGCCAAATCGTTTATTAGTATAAAATAAACTAAACGAACAAAAGATACTAGTCTGAACTTAAGCGAGCTACGACCAAACAATATGGGTTACAAAATAGTTCATTGATTAAATAGCCCTAGATGCCTTACACTGAGTTAATCAATCCCGTAAAAGAAAATCATAAAGGTACTTGAGTCACGCCTCAAGCGAAATCAACGACCATTCAACCTGGTGGTACATGAATGACAATAACGGTCATTAAAGATCACCACTACCCTGAATAATCGCGTTTGTATTACATCTCAAGATTATCATCCTTGATCCTTCGCACCTGCATTAACTGGCACTCAGAAATATCGCTATTTCGGGAAATTGTGTCTGAATTAACTAAATCTCAAGCTTATCTAAAACTTCACTTAATGTATGCTGGTCAACGATCTTTCAACCTGGTGGCCCATAAATGACATAACCTGTCATGCGAGGTCACCATCAGCTTAAATGATCGGCGCTGACATGATTATTTCCTAGGGAATTTACGACCGTCCATCATGGTGTTCCATTAATGACACGGAAAGGTCATGTGAGGCGAACAACTTTCTGGATGATCGTACTTAAAGACCACTAATATTAATCGTCACACAGCCTCAGAATTCCTAGTTTTATACCCTTAGTCATATAGTTGACTTGCTTACTATCAACTATGCCTACTCAGGAAACAAAAATCCATTCAGTTGCATTTGAATGGGCTTTGAGGTCTTCTGAATTGCGTATCTGTCACTGGAATTCCAGATATCCGCCAATAGGTTAGAGTGAGTTTTTAATGAGAAATCAACTTTTTTAATCGGCCACGTAATTTTGTTTTCGGACCCATTCAGTACAGATTATGAACCAGCATTAACCGATAGAGAAACGATAATTCCGATAGAAAATTATTAATTTAAATAAAACAAATTTAATTTAAATAGTTAAAATTATTTATTAAATAATAGTCCAATCGGCAACCTTTAAGAAAATCCTGGCATACATGTATTATTTAGTTATTTCACATTTACAATATATGTATCTTAAATTTACAAAAAATAACACTCACGTTTTATCTTATCGAAATTGCCTTTACCAAAAATGCGGGTACTGAAATTCTGAACATTTGGATGCTTGTGATGCCAATGGATATAAGCGAATTGCGGAGTTTGTTTCTAACACGTGGACTCCCTGCAGCCATTAGCATGTGCACTGAATAAGATGAATGTCACTGGCGCTTAATTCAGTATAAATCGTATAATTCCTGTACAGGATAATCTAACGAAGCTACTTTAAAAAGAGAATTACAACTGAATAATCACTGAATTTATAAATGAATTGTCACATCAATTATAATATATTACAATATTATTTAATTTGAATTTCTGTAATTTTTGATCAATCAGTATTGTATTATTCAAATTTATTACCTCATACTTCGCATTTGAGACAATTAATTCTTTAAAATTTTAATCTGCATAGTCCACTCAGTTGAACACAGCTTGAGGTAACCTAACATTGACAGATTCACGCTTATTGAAAATTGCTATGTGCGCATCGTACTTTTACCATTGGGTGTGATCTTTTAAGAACTCCATTTCTTATTGAATCTCAACCCATTTATATGCAATGGCAGGTTTAAAGCACCGCGCACAGGTGACCGATTAAAAATGTGGCCAACCGATTGTATATTTATTCTTTTAATCTGTACATGACAGATACGCAATTCAAACCGACTCGCTTTCTATCGGTTCTTTTTTCCTGGGTAGTAAAATTCCATTTTTCTTTAATCCATACTGATTTCCCAATTCCGTAACTTTCCTACGGATTTGGCAACATGAGTCCCTAGCTAACGACACATTTTAAATCACTTATTAATGCCCACACTAACAGTGATTCGCGTTTTACCGAACTTCCAAGATGGTGGCCCATTTTTTTACACGGAAGGTCAGTTAAAGCTACCGCCATGTTGGACGAATGATACGATTCACTACCGAAGACAACGATTATCTAAATCCACCTTAGTCAGAATTTTTAATCTATCCCCGCTACACTTAATCCCGGTTACACATCACTGTTTTAAGACATGAAGGCGAAATGGGTAGACATACTTTTAAACTTGCCAGTTAGATCGATTGGATTTAATTACAAGCTTCACGCTCAAACGAGACTATGTACCGGACAATGGTTTTGTAGTGACACGCCCAATCGGGACTTGAAGTCAAATTCCAGAATTCAGACTCCAAAATGCGCCTTTAGCGCGAGAATTAATGCCAAAAGCAAATGACGGCGTGATGTCGAGGGTATCAGTCAGGTATATATATTCTGTGATGCACCTCGCTGCGCAGTAGAGGTATGTCACGTTTAGGGCTGTTTATTAGATCTTTGTAATGTTTAGCTCTGCGCAGTGGAGTCATGTGATGCACAGGTCAGCGCATTAGAACCATACAATGCGTATGATGGTGCATCAAATCCATGCGATGCGAATGACTGCGCATTAGATTCCTGTAACGTTTAGTACTGTGCTTATATACCACATATCTCACGGTCGTGAGACGTGGTTGTGGCTGCAATTGTACCTCGATTTCGCTGAGAGCGGGTGTGGTTTTTCAAATTAGCACCTGCTCCTGGTGAAATCCTGCGGTTGTGAACTTCACAGGGTTGCACAGTAGAGGTGTATAATACGCAGGTCCTCGCAGTGGAGATATGCAATGTGCAGTAAAGATATGTAATGCGCAGGTGTGCGCATTAAACCATGAATAACTTGGATAACCCTACATATTTTATGTCGCTAGTGCGCAGAATTACGGTCTAAACCATACAAAATTCTACCGCTGACCCTGACATTACATGAATCTCTACCGCGTAGCTCTTGGCACTAGAAGATTCTACTTCGCCTTCTAATTTACCACGAAAATATACTGCGCAGTTGTACGTTCAATAAATACCTATTGCTCATCCCTACATATCGTTGATATCTATTGCGCAGCCTATGTTATTAAAAAAGTCAATTGCGTAGTGTATGCATCGCGCATACATCCTGCGCAGTCATAACCGTCATGTATCTACTGCGCATCCTTGCTTACCATATGTCGCTGTTGCAAAGTTTTGAGTACTGTAGGGGACTACTGCGCAGTATTATGTAAAACAGTCTAGACACAACTTGTTGTTTCGCAGATCTCTAATGCACACCCCTACATATTTGAGATCACTACTGTGCATCCTTACGTGTTCAACACGACCAAATTATCCTGCGGATCCTGATATACCGTAAATCTTTAGCGCGTATCCCTTAGCACCGCTAGGCTCTACTGATCATCCTAATTCATTAAAAATGTATACTGCGCAGTTGTATGTTCCATAGATACCTATTGCGCAGGTACATGTCCCAGATATACATACTGCGCATCCCTGCTTATAATTGGTATCCACTATGCAGTATTATGTACCGTATTTCGCTATTGCACTCATCCCTACACTCTGCAGAACTTACTGCGCAGCTCTATGTATCGTCAATCGTTACTGCGCAGTCCTATATACTGAAGGACTCCACTGCGAAATCCTGTATACTAGAGGACTCTATTGCGCAGCCAAACATGTCACATAATGCGTCTCCGCGACGCTATGCCCGGAATTGTAAGATTTATTCCCACCCCTCAAATTAATTTTCTACTGCGCAGTCTGATCGTTTCATAACTCAACTGCGCAGGCATGCGCATCACAGAACTCTACTGTACAGCCATGTATACCACATAGCTCTACCACACAGCAATGCATACCACATAACTCTACCACACAGTCATGCGTATCATATAACTTTACTGTGCAGCTATGCGTATCACAGAACTCACTGCGCCTCACAAAACTCCAATGTGCAGCCAATCTCATCATATAACTCCACTGCACATCTATGCGCATCACATAACTCTACGGCGCAGCCATGCGCATCGCAGAACTCTACTGCGCAGCCATGTGCATCACAGAACTCTACCGGGCAGCCATGTGCACAGCAGAACTCTAATGCGCATCCATGCTCATAACAGATCTCTAATGTGCAGCATAATGTACCACATAATGGTTCTGCGCAGTGGTATGCACCGTATTGCAGGATTCTCACCCCCCCCCCCATTTATTTTAGCTCTTCTCTTTCCCCATCCCCTCTTTAAGTCCCACTTACCGCCCCTCCTCTCATGACCATCAACATTCTCCCTTCTCTCTTTCTCTCTTCTCTTTGTCCCTCTTTTGCACTTCCACTCTTTAATCACAAAATTCCTATGCTTATTATACACTCCAGAGATTTTTAATCTAATTTTTAGATGTTGATATAAGAATGTATTTTCAAGAAAATACAAAAAAAACCTCAACTGCATAATAAAATTCTAACATGTATTTCAAATAATATTTTAAAATACTGATATGTATTTTGTAGTTGTATTTTGTTACATGGATTTCAGCAATGTAGTTGGGGTATTTTGTGCCCAGCTCTACTCCCACTCGCATTGGAGTGTTCTACAATGGATCACCATTTTGACTGGCCACTTCACTCACATGCGCCATATGCGCGACGCAACACTTAGTCCGGATCCGACACACCTACTGTACGTAGTGCGCGCTCAAAGTTACCGGCTGCTAGTATTTTGACAGTTCGTATACTAAACAGCCGGTGAAGAGTTCTCATATGGTCGGGCCGGCCAGCCCTAAGCGTGTCTAGTGAAGAAAAATAAATAAGAAGTTCGACGAAGTTAATGGGTGTGTGTTTTTAACTTTATAATGATCCCCTAGTCTGGTAGCGGATCGGAGCGGCCCAATTACAATCCCTAGGCCTCAACGGGATTTATTTGCGGCAGCAGACCTTCACTATGGAGGCTTCTGCTCATGGCAATTCCTAAAGATTCTGTGCTCGACCAGGTATAGTTTACTAAATAAGTTTTAGCTCCATTCTCGTTGATTAGGCGTGATTATTTATTCAATTTGGGCGTGAGTGCAGTGAGAGGGTGGAAGCCTAGGAGATGAGTAGGATTGTGAGGGGTGAATTGGGGAGTTACAAATTAATTTTCATTGTAGTTGTGGGGTGGAATTTGTCTAAATAGGGAAAGTGAGGTGCAAAGAAAGGGTAAATTTGGGGCGGTAAGCAACAGCGGCCTTGAGAGATATCTGTTGGCTGCATTAGGTACTTTTTTGCATGGATAGGTCACAGTTACCGACGGAAGAGTGGGAGGTGGTTAGCGAGAGTACTGGCAGTGCTGGTAGTGAATTCGAACGGTAGGAAACTTCCAAGAGGCCACGACGGCCAGCTGTGCGTGACCTGGTATCGAGTGGCGCCTCAGGGAGAGGGAAAAATCGGAACGAAGGAAGCGACAAGGTGAGAGAGAGCGTCTAGCGCAAGTAAGGGGGAGGATCTCTTGAAGAGGAAAAGACGCAGCAAAGAGAGAAAAGCGCACTAGATAGTCCCTTTCAAGAAAAGCGTACGGACTCGTAGATCAACCCCCCCCCCCCAACCGCCCCCTATAATATCTCAGGGTGCTGACAGGCGAGGTCAGATTGAGGTAGGACGTAAGGGAAGCTATGGCGAGAAACAAGGTATTTGGGAGAGGGTGGAGAATATGATAGAAGAGAAAGTGCGAGATCGTAGGAGTGAAAAGGAGGAGAGAGCGGATAGAGAAAGTATATGGGCGATGGAGTTGGGGATGGTGATAAGAGATAAGGCAGATAGGAGAAATAATATTGTTATAAGAGGATTGAAGCTAAATATCGGGGAATAAAGGGAGGGGGTGGAAGCGCTGCTATAGTGCATAGGGTGGGTTCAAGACAAGGTAGGGAAACTTAGGATGGAGGGGGAAAAGTAGAATGAAGTGGCGGTGGTGGAATTGGAGGGTTGGGAAGAAAAATTAGACGTAATGCGTAACAAAAGTAGGATAAAGGACAAGAAGGTTTTCATTGATCAAGATTTTACGAAGAAGGAAAGGGATGTGCAGAGAATGCTAAGCGACAGGGTTAGGAAGGAGAGGAGTGAAGGGAGAGCGGCGAAGGTAGGGTATCGGAAAATAAAAGTAGATGAGAAAGTATGGGTATGGGACGAGGAAAAGGAGGTGTCGAAGGAAGTGCAGGGGAATTTGTTTCTTGTGAA
>NC_046657.1:168504425-168538343 GCF_010883055.1 Belonocnema kinseyi
GAGGTGTGTTAAAGGTGCCGTACTGGAACATAGCACGAGTAAAGAAGAAAGATGAGGACTTCTAGAGGTATATTAAGGAATTGGGTGTGATTGGACTGGTATAGACGTGGGTAAAAAGAAAGGAATGGGATAGCGTAGAGGCAAAGTTGACAATGGGTTACAGGTAGAGGTTACAGGAGGCGATCAGAGTAAAGATGAAAGAAAGGGCTAGTGGGGGAATTATAATAGGGGTTAGGGATGAATTAGAGGAAGAAGTTCATGGAGAGGCGGATGAGGTGCAAATGAGGACGTAAAGATAGAAGATAAAAGATAGAAGATAGAAAGATAGAAGATAAAAGAAGAAGTACAATAAAGTTGGGATAGAAATGTTTAAAGTAAGGGTGGAAGAATTACTAGGAGAGAGAGAGAGAGAGATGAGGGTGCGGTGTTACTGGGGGGGAGACTTTAATGCGAGAATTGGGGAGGGAAAGGGGGCCTGTACTGGGAAGGGGAGAGCTTCAAAAGGAAATCGAAGGATAAGATAATAAATAAAGAGGGGGAGGTTCTAAGAGACTGGATGGAGAACAGAGGCTGGGCAGTGGAGAATGTTATGGTAGCAGGGGACAAAGAGGGAAAATACACGTATGAGAGTAAGATAGGAGTATCGGTGATAGACTATGTGATCTTGAATATGCAAGGGTGGGAGGAGATAGAGAAATTCGCAGTGGAAGGGAGGGTGAAATTAGACCATCAGCCTTTAAGTTTGTGGATAAAGGGGAAAGTTGGCGTTAGGCAGAGTGGAGAAGACTGGTCGTTAGGGGAGAAGGTGTCATGAACGAGAGACGTGATAGAGAAGTATCAGGAGCAGTTGGGAAACATAAGCTTTGAGAGGGAGTCGGTGGAAGAGATATGAGAGGAGCTGAAAGAGAAAATGAAAGGGTGTGTGCAAAAGAAATTATTTAGGAAGAAGAAAGGAATGGTGAAGCCGTAGTGGGATAGGGAATGTAAAATGATGAAAAGAAAAGTGAAAAGGAAGTACAGGAAGTGGAAGGAAGTAAATAAAAAGAAGTTACACTAAAGTGAATTTGGTCAAATGACATTGGGGAATGCTATTTCCCTAGTTTAAATGTTTAACGGATGTTAAAACATCCCTTAAAATGAATTCAAAGACATATTCTTGCTATGCACGCTTCCTCTTTTCATTTGAAAGTGATTTCAAATTATAGCAGTTGGATAAAACATCTCTAGTGATTTTACTTACTAAAAAATACTGATTTCTATAACAGTTGAGCTGAACAGTTCGTAGGCTAACACACAGATGGCGCCACTAGTATTAAATAGTATGATTTTCATTCAACCCGAACCTTCCAAAGACAGGTATTTAAATGCCACTTCTGTCGGACTATTTATTTGTGAGATAGAGCATTTTGAGTGAAGCAACTTTTGTTAGTTTGAAAAAAATGGCTCAAAAGGAATTTCGTGTTTTAATAAAGCATTGCTTTTTGGCGAAAAAAACTTTTGAAGCCAAGGCTTGGCTTGAAAAACATTATTCGGACTCTTCACCAGGAAAGTAGACCGTTGAGAAGAGGTTTGCTAAGTTTACTTAGTTGGTCGAGAATGCTGAGTTTCTGAAGATATCAAAGGAACGTGTTGGCCATATCGTTCATGAATATATGGGTATGCAAAAGCTCTCTTTAAAGTGGGTGCCGCGCGAGCTCACAATCGACCAAAAACAACAACGAATGCATGATTCTGAGCAGTGTTTGAAGCTGTTCAACCAGAAAAAGCCGAATTTATGCATCGATATGTGACAATGGATGAAACATGGCTCCATCATTTAACACCAGAATCAAAACGATCGTCATCTTAGTGGACTGCACGTGGTGAACCGGCTCCAAAGCGTGCAAAGATTTTGATGCATCACTATTTTGGGATGCGCGTGGTTTAATATTCATCGACTATCTTAAAAAAGGAAAAACTATCAACAGCGACTATTACATAGCGTTACTGGAGCGCTTGAAGAACGAAATCGCAGAAAAACGGCCCCATTTGAAGAAAAAGGAAATGCTTTTTCACCAAGACAATGCACCGTGTCACAAATCAATTAAAATAATGACAAAATTGCATGAATTGGGTGCATTAAATTGCTTCCGCATCCACCATATTCTCCAGATCTGGCCCCCAGCGACTTTTTCCTGTTCTCAGAACTCAAGAGAATGCTCGCTGGAAATAAATTTAGCGCCGACGGAGAGGTAATCGCCGAAATTGAGTCCTATTTTGAGGCTAAAGACAAATCCTACTATAAAAATGGTATCGACAAATTGTATAATCGTTATAATCGTTGTATCGCCCTCGAAGGTAAGTATATTAAATAATAAAATCACGTTTTATAAAAAAAAGATTTTCTCTATGTTAGTCTACGAACTTTTCAGCCCAACTGTTACTTGGAACACTTAAGGTATGAAAACACCCATAAAACATGCTGCATATACAAAAAATCATTAATCTTTCTAGTTCGCGAGTATGAACCTTTTATATCGGTAAGTCTGATCGAGAAAATGTGAAACTTTTAGCGAAATTTATAAGAGTTTTTGAGGAAACAAACATTGAATTAAAAAAAGCATTTTTCTATTAAAATACATGTAAAAATTGAAACTTTGACAAGTGTTTTTCGAAAACTGTTCATTTTTCTTAGTTTTTTCTTTCGAATTTTGATTTGTAGATTCGATAATACAAACATTTTTTTTCGAATTTTTGACAAAAAGCCATTTACTGTACAATTGGTGCGGTATCCTTTATGGGAAATAAACAAAAACATTAGATAATTTTTGTATTAAAAAATATGTAACCTTAAAACCCTAAAATATTTAATGTTCAATATATATTAACGAATTCTTCAAAATGTTAAAGTTTGTATGGGGGACTTGGCTTTAACTTGAGCCCAGGCAATGCTGACGTTCCTAGCGATGCTCATTTTACCTGACTGTTGTGTAATTCCTCTCCTAATAAAAGTGAAAATCTTTCAAAAATTCTGCAATATATACTTTCTTTTCAGCGAATCGTTAATATCACACGAAAATAAACTTGATATCATTCATTTACTAAAAATTTACCTTACTTTGCGTTATTTGATGGTATACGGATAAGAAAATAATACAATCCTTATATCAATTATTACATATCAGAATTTTCAGGTTTGCACTTGAGGTTTTACATAACTCTTTTAAAATATTTATAGTTCTGTGTTGTATTAAAGCCTTAAATAATTGTGCCCTCCATTTACCGAATTAATTGGGTAAATTGTAATGAACAAATTTTTCCTGTGTATGAATCATGTCGGGGTAAATATGGATACAAGTTTATACTTTATAAGATAATTCTGATTTTTTTGTTCGCAAGCTTTCTGTACATTTTATATACAACATTTTGTTGCGAAGTAGCCTTGTGATTCATAATTTTCCGTTGCAATCCATAATTACCCCGGTTGATGGTATTTAAGATGAAGTTTTAAGGCCTCACTTATAAACTATCATTCAAAATTGAATTGATTAAATTTGGTAGGCTTTCAACTTACAAAGCCCTTTTTAGATACTTAATTTTTGAATGCTTACAAGTATAGCACATTCTTTCTTTAAAGTTTGAAGTAATTTAAATTCGATCATGATTACATTTACGTAAATTGGAAATGATTTTACCGAACTTCGACAGCAGCGCATTTCTCTCTAGACTTGAAGAAACAGTTTCCGGGCAATTTCCACTCTATTTCTATTCCCTTTGTTTGCTTCAAAGTCTCAATAATAGAGTAAACAGTTGGAATAATACGAGAATTGACGGCCGGGAAGCAAACACCTTCAGTCCATTGAATAATTTTAGTCTCTGTTACAGCCTTGTGTAAAAGTGTTTCGAAGCCCTCGTGGGCAAAAAGTAGCACATTATATACTGCAAACTATAAAAATCAATTTTAGAAATATATAAGAAAAACTGGGAACAAAGGACGGATTATCTATATATTTTCCTTTACAGTTGCCACATACAGATTAAGAGCCTGCGAGATCATCTAATTTTAATATGAAGATTGTATACTTACACAAGATATCGCAACGAAAATGCCAGAATTATGATCACCTCCTGGGCAATAAATTTTTTGAGGCAAAACTGGTTCTTTCGACTTCCACTTAATGGCAGTTTGAACGAAATAGTAATACTAAAAATAAATCTTTGTTTAGAATCGACATTTAAACAAATCATAAATATAAATAATATATTATTCTGTAGCTCCAAATTCGAAATTCGTATATCTGCATTTTTGATGATTCGCCTATCACACTTTACTACACTTTAGAACAAAATAAGAATGATTTTTTTTTCTTCTAAAGTTTGATAAAGTGATAGGTGAATCTACCAAAATGCTGATACAGTTTTTGAATTTATGATAGCAGTGTTATACTCACTTGTGCGTAAAAAGGCCAATCTTTTTTTAATGTTTCTGCAAGTATTGGCCACTTTTCAATAGCCAGTGGCAGCAAAATATCATCACCAGACATTTTCTTGTATACTATCGCTGCGAGACATATAGTCTATAAACGTACCAGCCGAGACTGGTCATGTCATGGTCCGAAGGGCATTGCCTTATACACCCGTAACGTACTTATTTGATATTAATACAGCGCGGACATGCGATTTATTTCGTATGTCGAAGTTAATGAAACAATGTTAATAAAAAAGAGCAGTGAATTTTATTTCATTTCGATGAAAAATGTTAAATTAAGATTTAAAAAATAATTATTTACCGTAAGGTTTCTTGTTAACCTACCAACAAAGTCAATATTTGTTAGAAATGGTCAGAAATGGCACTGAAAATTGTTTCTACTATATAGATTGTCTACGATAATTATGTGCTTATAGATTCTGACGAATTTGGACTTTTTGGAAATTATTTACTATATTTGTTCAATTATACGTTTTTTTCTTTGAGGAAGCATGCCAAATGAAATAGTTTCAGAAAATTCTTTCTAATTGTATGTTTCTTGTATGAAAGTGGCACATAGATATAGAAAAATATGAAATTTTATGATAATTTAAATTAGAAGATTAAAGTTATATTATTCACTTCCAGCTCCATTGAAACTTTTTTCGAAAAATAATTCGTGTAGTGTTGAAATGAAACACTTAGCTTTATTTTTCAGTGAAAATGTTCTCATACTTTGTGAATATTGAATTCTTCTTTTTTTATTTAAATCATCCATTTGATGTATAGATTTTTTATTTAAGAAATCAATTCCTAATCAGTAAAAATTCCCATAGAAAATTCCTAATAGTTGCGGGAGAATGATAACGATCTACACTGTTAGAAATCTAATATAAGTATCTGAGGAAAAGTTCCAATACATGTATATTAAAATTAATCCAGGAATTTCTAAAAGTGCACTTCTGTATAGGATACAAGAGAATATAGATAACCTAAAAAATATGCATTAGTTATCTAATTTGAATATATATTTTTCAGGTTATCTATATATGACGTAGCCCAGTTAGCAAAATGGTCGCATGGAGCCTGCATGGTGCAGGCGTGACGTGCAGATTCATCCGCACGTCGTGAGGGCAAGGTTAGCGACAGATGTGTCAACAATTGAGTCGCATATGCGCTGCATGGCGTGTTAGCGATATATAGAGATAAATATTGCATCTAATTACATACTTACTAAAGACACACTTGTTCTGGACGATGTCAAACTGCTTCAATAAGAGCGTAACCAATAACCCGCAAAATAACCGCGATCGGCTGCTGTACGAACTGGCACGAAACATAAACACTCAAAGCACTTACAGGACTTGTAACAAAGATGCTTGCAGTAACCTGCACATCTGAGAAACCATGCGCACGTACAACTTAAATACGCGTGCGATATTTTAAACGGCAAAGTTGTAGAGTAAGCTATAGAAGATATTTTGTAACAAATTTCTTATTAGAGAATATAAAAGAGTGAAAACTAATTATACCTCAAAATTTCGACTTCTTGATACTGCACAAAAATAAATTTCATAAGTTATGCAATCTTTAAAGGAAAACTTTTAAGCATTTAGGTTTATGGCACACATAATAAGCATTTAGCATTTATGGCACGTTTAAAAAAAAAGGTCTATCTCGTGTAATGGAATTTTCTATTTTTTGTATGGATTTTTAAAGTTTTTTACATATATTTTGAAAAAAAATTTAAATGTATAGATCATACTGCTTTTTATATACAAGAATATATTTTAACGTGATAAATAAAGTTGAAGTGTTACTTTCCTCTTGCAGAATGATAACTGAAGTCATAGATGAGAGTTACAGCTTTTTTTGAATCCGCACGTTACTCCCATCTTGTCGCGATGGTGGCCACATGCTACGTGGCACATCGTGCACACCGTGTGCGGACAGTGCGGATTCACGTACGATCTGCAAGTCGTGCGGGCACTGTGTCGGTACTCTCGCAGCCATATCGCGCTCTCATGCCGTGTGGTCTGCGTGCTGAATCACGCATTGTTATCTGGGTATCATTTCCCATGTGGTTTGACGTGCTGAATCGAAATCCGGGGTCAGAGTAATATTTCACGTCGTTTTTTTCGTTTTTTTTAATTCTCAAAAAACCACCCTTGAAAATGGAAAATTCACATTAAATAAGTAAAAAACTCAGTGTCTAGACAATTGGAGTAGGAAAAGAAACTAAATGGATCCAAAATACCTCCGAGAATCACTCTTAAAACCGGAAAATACTGAAGAATTCGCTGAAAAAACAATTTTTGATAGGAAAATAGACTGAATGTTTGAAAACTACTGATTTTACATTAAGGATGAGAAACGTCCCTTACCTCAGTGTTTACTTGTAAAATTCAATTAATTTCAATAGAGTTCGAGAAAAACTGTACACAATATTTTTAAATTCAGAAAATCTTCTCATTTATATATACTTTTATTCCTTCTTTCTTTTATAACGTACTTTTTTGTTTTCAAGCGATCTATGTAAAGGATTTATTTTTCTTTTCCGTGTCTTTGGCTTTGTTTCCCTTTTAAATATCCAACGAAATTCTAGCTTCTGGCTTCAGGTTCAAACACTGAGTTTTTCACGTACTTTTTTGAGAATTAATAACTATTATACTATTAATATTTAATTGATTTAACTAATTAATTATTCTATACAGCAGAAGTCGAATTTAGTAAAAGTTTTTGCAGAAAAATTTTGCAAACTATTTTCTACGTCCTTATTCGCAAAGATTAATTAGTCTTAGATATCGAGACAGTGCCCTCGGAGAGATTCAATGTTAAAAATAAATTAAAATATAAAAAATTACTTCGAATAGAAATTATTCTACACAGCAGACGTCGAATTTAGTAAAGTTTTTGCAGGAAAAATTTGCAAACTATTTTCTATCTCCTTATTGGCAAAGAAAAATTATTTCATTATTAAAATTGAATCTCTCCAAGGGCACTATCTGCATATCTAAGAATAATGAGTCTTTGCGAATAAGAACGTTGAAAATAGTTTGCAAATTTTACCTACAAAAATTGTTACTAAATTCGACGTCTGCTGTGTAGAATAATTTCTATTTTAATTAATTTCTAACATTGAATCTCTTTAACATTGAATAATGAATATTTGCGAATAAGGACGCAGAAAATAGTATGCACATTTTTCCTGCTAGAATTGTTACTAAATTCGACGTCTGCTGTGTAGAATAATTGATTGATTAAATTAATTAAATAATCATATAATAATAATTAATTTTTAACATTGAATCCCTCTTATTACACTATCTCGATATCTAAGAATAATGAATCTTTGCGAATAAGGGCATAGACAATAGTTTGTAAAAAGTTAGTGCCGGTAATGTGAATAATTTCTATTCAATATTTCAATATTTAAAGGACGATGGTTTTTAAATGTCTACAAAAATCTCCAGATATTGTTATTTTCAATAAGAAATTTATGCGATTAATATTAGTGTTCTAAAAGCCAGAATTGGTTGTACAATACTTACCTTATTTATCCGATTCTACGTAATGTGCCATTTTCATATGTGTTTTGCATGTTACAGCATAATAAGGTATGTAAAGATTTCAATAAATCGTTTTTTTAACTGAAAAATTATTATCAGTTATTATCAGCGAGGCCAAGTAAGACATGTCAATAACCAATTATTTATAACTAATTATTTATAAATGGACTTGGACTTTAATTGATAATAAATAACATTAAAGAATAATAATAAATAAAATAATAAAAATAGAATAACAATACAAACTATTATTAGAGCACTAATTTTAAAAAGGTATTCATAATTATTATAATTATTATTTTATTGAAAATTTTTTAAAATACTTCTTTCGTTATTACTTTCGCATTTCTTTAATTTTTAAATAAAAAATTAACACTGTATATTTAAAAAAGAGCGCGCCATCGTTGGATGATGGATGGCCGCGCAGCCGTCCATCACGGGTCAGTGAACGTAAATAATAATATAATAATAATTATTAATTATAATACGTTTAATAACTAAATTTTTAGTCCTGCATGAATTTTGAAGCTCGCCTATCACCGTCATGCGTGCGACCTTCACACGTGCGAGCAATATGCGTGGCAGTTGAGGACATATTTGTCTGCTCAGGTGAAGGCACACTGTGCGAGCTTATCCGCAAGCGTGCGAGTCAATACGTCGTCACTGTGAGCGCACAATGTTATCTGGGTACGTACAGAAGATATCGCAACGAAAATGCCAGAATTAGGATCACCTCTTGGGCAATAAATTTTCTGCGGTAAAACTCGTTATTTCGAATTCCACTTAATGGCGGTTCGAACGAAATAGTAATATTAAAATAAATCTTTGTTTAGAATAAACATTTAAACATAATATAAATATTTATTAATCACTCTACTAAACTTTAGAAAAAAATACTTTTATATACTGCAAAATATTGCTGTATAAGTTTGAACAACAAGGAAGGTGTTTACGATTTTTTTTCTAAAGTTTGATCAAGTGATAGGTGAATCTACCAAAATACTGATACGGTTTTTGAATTTGGGATGGTATTGTTATACTCACTTGTGCGTAAAAAGGACAATCTTTTTTTAATGTTTCTGCAAGTATTGGCCATTTTTCAATAGCCAAGGGCAGCAAAATATCAGCAGTAGACATTTTCTTGTATATTATGGCTGCGAGAAACATAGTTTATAAACGTCGCAAGACGAGACTGATCATGGTCTTTGAAATTGACAACAGCGCCATCTGACACGTGAACTATTGCGTATCTCTAAGTTATTGGAGCAATGCGAACGAAAAAAGTGCAGTGAATATCAATTCATTTTAATGAAACACGTTAAATTACAGTTTAAAATTATATACTTTAGGATTTCTTCTTAATATTCAATTTAAAGACAAATTTCTTCCCAATAGCTCCAAATTGGTGTAGCTATCGCGGCTACTGAAAATTAACATTTTTAAAATAAAAATCGCTTTTGTTAGCGTTTTTAAACAAAAAATATTTGATTTTAAATTTTCACAATTTTTTAACAATTTTAGTTTATGTTAGCGTTTCAGACAAAAATTTTATATTTTAAAAACAAAAATCATCATAACTTGAACAATTTTGGGTTATGCTGTTATTTTACATCGAAAATTTGTATTTTTAAACGAATAAATCAATGCATTTAAATCCAATGATTTTGGTTTCAAATAATAAAATTTACAAATGAAATTTGTATTACAAAATCAATAGAGTTAAAAGAAGATTAATATTTTTTAGAACAATTTTATATCGCAATTTGATATTTTAAAACAAAAATCATTAAAATTTGAACAAGATTTTGAATTTTTAATTAATTCTGGTTTATTTAAATATCCTTCGTTGGAAATTGTTGTTTTAATAATATAAAAATTCGAAGATTCATAAATTTGAACAATTTTAGGTTATGTTGTTTTTTTACATCAAAACTTTTTATTTTTAAAGGCACCAATTATCACATTTAAGTCAAATGATTTTAAATACAACTTAAAAATGAAATTTTTTATTAAAAAATAAATCGATTTCAAAGAAGTTTAATAATTTCTTAACAATTTTAGGTTAAGTTATAATTTTTCATCGCTATTTGGAATTTTTATAAAAAAAACATAATAATTTGAACAAGATTCTAAATCTTTTAACAATTTTGAATTACGTACTTTTCTTCGGAAATTGGCATTTTAATCATTTTTAAAAAATCAAAGAATATTAATTTTTTTAATGATTTTACGTTATGTTAGTGTTTTAAACAAAAAATTTGATATTTAAAAAAAAAATCATAATTTGAACAAGATTTTGAATCTTTTAATAATTCTGGATTACGTAAATATTCTTCGTTGGAAATTGTTATTTTAATAATAAACACATTTAAAATACATAAATTTTAACAATTTTCGTATATGTTGTTATTTTACATCGAAAATTTGTATTTTTAAACGAATAAATCAAAACATTTAAATTCGATGATTTTGGTTTAAAGTATAATATTTTCAAATGAAATTTTTATTTGAAAATCAGTAGAGTTTAAAGAAGATTAATATTTTTTGAAACAGTTTTATATCGCAATTTGTTATTTTAAAAGAAAAATCATTCAAATTTGAACAAGATTTTGAATTTTTTAATAATTCTGGACTATTAAAATATACTTCGTTGGAAATTGTTATTTTAATAATAAAAAATTCAAAGATTCATAAATTTGAACAATTTTAAGTTATGTTAGCGTTTCACACAAAAATTGGATATTTTAAAATGAAAATCATTCAAATTTGAACAAAATTTTGAATTTTTTAATAATTCTGGATTATTTAAATATCCTCCGTTGGAAATTGTTGTCTTTATAATATAAAAATTGAAAGATTCATAAATTTTTACAATTTTAGGTTATGTTACTGTTTGACCTCAAAAATGTTTATTTTTAAAGACATAAATTATTACATTTAAATCCAATGATTTTGGTTGGAAATAATAAAATTTACAAATGAATTTATTTATTAAGAAATAATTACATTTCAAAAAATTTTAATAATTTCTTAAATATTTTAGGTTTGTGTTAGAATTTTATATCGCTATTTGGAATTTTTATACAAAAATCATAATAATTTGAACAAGATTCTAAATATTTTAAAAACTTTGAATTATATAAATATTTTTCGTCGAAAATTACATTTAATAAATAAAAAAATGTCAAAAGAAGATTAATAAATTTCAACAATTTTACCCTATGTTATTGTTTTACACAAAAAATTTTATATTTTAAAACAAAAATCATCATAATTTAAACAATATTTTAAATCTTGTAACAATTATAAATTATTTCAGTATTTTTTGTCGTAAATTGGTACTATAAAAATAAAAAATAAAATAAAAGAAGATTAATAAATGTTAACAATTTCAAGTTATGTTAGCGTTTCACACAAAAATTTGATATTTTAAAACAAAAATCATTAAAATTTGAACAAGATTTTGAATTTTTTAATAATTCTGGATTATTTATATATCCTTCGTTGGAAATTGTTGTTTTAATAATATAAAAATTCAAAGATTCATAAATGTTAACAATTTTAGGTTATGTTCTTGTTTAACATCAACAATTTTTATTTTTATAGAACTAAATTATTACATTTAAATCCAATGTTTTTGGTTTAAAATAATACAACTTACAAATAAAATTTCGTAAATTGATATTTTTAATAAAAAATTACATTTCAAAAATTCAAAAACTTTTTAACAATTTAAAAAAATTTCAGAGTTTGATAGGGTTTTTCATAGAGAAACAAAATTGGTATTAAAAAATCATTGGATTTCAAAAAAGATTAATCATTTTTGTACAATTTTAGATTTAGATGACTTATTTTTCCCCGGAAACTTCTTTTTTGAATAAATAAAATCATATTTCAAAGAAGATTCACAACTTTAAGAAAAAATTGATAATTTTATAACAATTTAATGTAATGTTAATATTTTTTAGAAGAATTCGTTTATTTGAAACAAAAATATTTCAATTTCATAGAAGATTTACAATTAGTAAAAATTTTTTGTTATTTTATAGGGGGTTTCTTCGAAATTTGATATTTCTAATAAAAGAAAAATCATTTTAAAAATTCAGATTATAATTAGGTTATAATTTTAACAATTTCCGTACCATTTTCGGATTTGCCGGCATTTTATACAGGCGATTTACTAGATTTTAAATAAGATTTACTATCTTAAAAAATTTGTTATTGTGTCAGTAATTTTTGTTTAAAATTGCAATTGTGAATATTTTTCGTCGGAAATTGGTATTTTTTATCAAAAATGCAAGGGTTTGATTATCTATATACTACAAAAAAATATAATATATATTAATTCTGAAGTCAAGACATCAATTTTTATCAGCGATTAAAAATTATCGTTCCTCTTCTTCTTTATTATTCCTTTAATTTTGTATTTTAATTTAGAAATTACGTGGTAAAAAAAACGTTTTCTCCTGTAGATAAAAATAAAAATGGAAGTTATTCTCAGCCGTAAGGGATATAAAATTACGATTTATATATAAAAATTTATATTATCGATTAAATGGTACAAGTTAAATTATTGGACTAAGAATTAAACTAGTAAAGTTCAAAGAGTTCCTAGATTAAGCAAACTATACGTAAAATTTGTCACTCGGCCATCATGTCGACACTTAGGCAATCTTCACCCATATTGCTAGGAGAAGTTTCCAACTCTCCAACCTCATTGGACTCGCTGCAAGAAAAATATTGTTTATTGTAGATACTTTAAATATTTCTCTGGAAAAGAGGTTTTTATTACATTTTTAGTTTAAAAAATGTAATTTAAAACACAAAAGATATGCACTTTATGCCCAAATTAATTGATTTTACGACTAAAAAAGATTAATGTTCTAGAAAAAAATAGAATAGCTACATTTTACTCTTCAAATTAAAAGTTAAATTATTTTCATTTTAAATAGTTTAAAAATCCTTAAAATGCTTCCAAATTTTATTTCAAGATAATCTACATGTTGTTTCACATTTTTTCAAATTTAGAATTATTATTAAAAGTTTTTCACAACTTCTAAATATATTTTAAAATTATTCGAATTTCAAATAAATTTTCAAAATAAAAAATCATTTCAAATTTTTAATTAATTACAAAATTTTCAAATCTTCTAAATATCTCATCAACTTACTCGAATTTTTTTCTAAGAATAATAGGCATCATGAAAATTCAACAATTTAAATTACGAATTAAATTTGAATAAATAGAACAATAAAATTGTAACGTAATATTAAGTAATTGTTCTTTTTCTCAATTGAAAAATTTCAAATTGCATAGTTTAAAAATGGAATATTTTAGATTGAAATTTAATAAAGCCTTTAATCATAAATATATTATTTTGAAAAGTTATTTTTAAATTAAAAATAGTTGATAAATTTTCAATAGGGCGTTCGCATTTGTTTGAAACTTTCGAATTAAAACAGTTTAATTTTTAACGATAAAATGTAGAAATTAAAAAATTGTGAACTAATGCTGAGTCGTTTTGTACAATCAATTATTATTTATTTTTTAAATCTTACAAGTACAATTAAATTTTAAAAATCATCAATTAGTTTATATTCACAGTTTATCAACTAAAAATATTTGTTATAAAAAATCTTAGATTTTAAACGATTCTAATTTTTAATAATTGTTTAAGTCTTTAAAACTACATTTTAATATTCTTTTAATTCAAACTCACTGTAAAAAATACGAAATGGAAAATTTTTTTAATGAAAGATTTTACGAATTATGCATTCTGAACTGAGTGATATTATAATTGAAAAAGATCACAATTTAACCATTTATTTAAAAAAAACGGTTGAAATCAAAGTTGGGCGGATGTTTTTTTCTAAAAATTTGTAAAATCCCCGGTCGTAAAATAAATTCAGGTCATTTCCCGGTTTCCCGGTCCAGCGGCCAACCCGAATTAAACTTAAATTTAGCAATTTTAATAAAAAAAAATTGTATTGTAATAGTTGAATTTTCAAGCGAGAAGGTGAATTTTCTGCCAGTAAATACAAATTTCAACAAAATAGATGAATCTTTAAATTAAAAAATATCAATTTTCAACAAAAAATAGTATAGTTTAATTTTAAGTTAGAAAAATAGGTTTTTAACCAAATAGAATAAATATTCAATGAAGTGAATTTATTTTTTTACCGGGAATTTTACAAGTTTTTAGAAGCAAAATCGGTACATGTTCGATTTCAACAGTTTTTTAAACGATTGGTTGAATTGGTTGAGTTTGGCAACTCCTGTAATCCAGCGACTTGGAAGCAAGTTATGGGTTGGATCTTATTGATCTTATTGATCCAGTTTACAATGCGTAATTCAAAAATCTTTTACTTAAAGAATTTTCCATTACAAATTTTTATTTTTAAGTTGACATTTTCTGATAAAAACTATTTTTATTTAATAAATAAAAAACCAAAAAATACGTTTTTTAATTATCTGTATATTAAGTATTAAAAAGTGAACAAAAAACGATTTGACAAAATGATTTTAAATGGTTCCAAATTTAAGAATTTTCAGATTTTAACGTTGAAAATTCGAGGGTTTCAATTTGAGTCTAAATTTAAAATATATTCAATCTTTAATCCAATCAATTTTAAATTTTTAAATGAAGAAAAAGATTAATTATCGAATATTAATCAAAATTTTGCTGTTCATTTAAGACAAGTAAATTAAAGCCCAAATATTTACAAGTAAAAATTTTTTAACTGGATCGTTTTACATAGAATACGTTTGAAAAATAATTTAGAAATAAACCTTTTTAACTATTTTTAATTATTCTCTTAATTTAATTTTTGAAAATGAAAAATTATATTTAATTTTCCGAAGAAACATAAGACACTATATTTTTATTCTTCTGAAGCCTTTCCCAATTCTTCAAAAGCTTCTAATTTTTTTTTTTAAATCTGAAACAATCTAGATTTTGTTTTAAATTAGGCTATCATTTCAAGTTTTAAATTATTTTTGAATTTTTTTCAAAACTTCTAAATATCCCTTAAAATTACTAAAATTTCGTCTACGAATAATAAATGTTCAATTTATATTTATACAACAAAATTTGAAGGAAATTTTCTAAAATTTAGAGGACTTCCTAAAAATGGTAGAAAAAATTCAATTAATTTTGGCAGATATTTAGAAGTTTTGAAAAAAAGTTCAAACATAATTTTACGTTTGAAAAAATTGAAAACAACTGCTAGATTTTATTCGTATAAATTATGCATTTTAATACAAAAATTTTTAATTAAAAAACTTTTAAACTTCAATTGTAAAAGTTCAAAATTCAACAATTTCAATTTGAGTGCTTTCATGTACAGCTTAGTTTTTATTACCTCAAATGGAAATTTTGTTACCTTTAGTGTTCGATTTTTTAAATTTCATTGACCGTGGAAAATATTTTCGAACCGGAAAATAATCAGGAAATGACTGGGAATTTATTTCTTCGATTAAAATGGCCACCCTGAAATTTTATTTTTCATGATTACTTTAATATTTGCTCCTTATTTTGCACTTTTTTTATTTTTAGCTACCATGAAAAATGTATGATTTCCATAAATTTATATTATTACAATTCATAATATGTACTGGTATTTAAACATACGTATTTTTATAACTTTTTTTTAACTTAAAAAAGTGCGCATAATATAAACATTTTTTTGTTATTAAACTTTTTAATGCAATTTGTGTCGTAAAGTGACTCAAAGAAAATTTGTAGATACAATTTTGGCGAACAATTTTATTAGCTAAAATGTGATTGTAGATTGTGTCGTTTTTCCGAAGTTATTTTTTTAAATTTTCAATGTATTCTTATCACAAAAGTTTATTGCAAATTTGTAAATCTTCTTTGGGTGAGCAAATTTTGCCTGATTATTTTTTTCGTAGCATGTGTCCTTTGTCTAAAAATTTAATTTTTCTATTTTTAATGCTGTTTTTTACGGATAAAGCAAAAACTAAGCGTCCTATAAAAAGTGAATAATAACTAATTTCTAGATCTTTTTTGGATGCACAAATTTTATCCATTCATTTTCTGTTGAATTTTGTTTGCGAATTTTTATTGTGGAATTTTTTATTTTTCATTATTTATTGTGCCGTCAAAATTTGAACTTTCAATTTTTCAAAAAAATTCCAAAATTTATGATAATCTTGTAGCGCCTTCAAAAAGTAACGTTTTTCTTATCTTGACTTTTTTTCACATCGTCCTTGGTTGAAAATTCAACTGTTTTCGGTTAAGAATTAACTTTTTTTTTAAATTCTCATTATTGGGTTGGAAATTAAACTATTTTGTAGAAAAATCATAGTGTTTTGGTTCGAAATTTCAACAATTTGGAAGAAAATTGAACTATTTTGAGGGAAAATTACGAATTCTCTGGAAAGTTCGTCGTTTTTGATAGAACATCAATTTTCTTGGTAAAAATCAAGTATTTTCTTGGAAACTCAGTTTTTAAATTTGAAAATTCAACCGCTAACTTAAAAGCTTAACTTTCTACGAAGTTAATTTTTTTATTGAAGATTTAAAAATTAGTTGAAAATTTGTTTTGTTTAAAATAAATTTTGTTCACTGAAAATTTAATTATTTTGTTGAAAATTTAATTGATTGGTTTAAATTAACGTTTTTGTAAAAATCCAACTATTTACTTTAAAAAATGTAGAAAAAAATATATAAACTAATAATCAATCAAATAAACTTTAGACTCACATTATTTCCATTATTTAAACTATTTATTTGAAAATGTATGTAATTTGTTTAAAATTCGTCTTTTTTGTTATAAAATTAATCATCTTGGTCACAAATTTAAGTATTTTGTTAAAAGTTTGATGTATTTTGTTGAAAATTCGTCTTTTGCGGTAGAAAATTAATCTTCTTGGTTAAAAATGAATTTTGTTGTTGAAAAATCATCTCTTTTGTTGGAAAGTTAACATTTTTGTTTAAAAATTGCAGCTGTTTGGATGAAAATTAACAGTAAATTGAATTTATTCAAATTTTTACGATTTTTTTCACAGACAATTTTATTTCGTGTTTTTTTTTCTAAGGAAAAGGCAATTTGTGCGCGCATAGCGCACGCAATGTTCTCGAATCATTAAATAATTATTTTAAAAACTTTTGAACATTTGCTATTGTGATATGCTGTTATTCTAAAGGGTTGAGTTTTAAAGTGAATTTTTTCATATCACAGAATCAAGATGTACATTAATAATGTGACTAATTTTCTTTTAATCGAATTAAAAAGAATATAAAAGAATTCAAATGAATTGCAAAAAAAAATTCATTTTAGAAGAAATAGAGACGATTTAAAAGAATTCATGGATTAAAGAATTGAAAAGATTTCTAAAGAATGTTTAAGAATTCAGAATGAATCAATAAGAATTCATGGTAAATTCTAAATTAACTGAAATAATTGAAAAAAATTCAAAATATTCGATTTATTTTAGTTAGGTTTGAGTAAATTTCCAATAATTCTAGAGAATACAAGAGAATTTGATAAATTCATAGAAATTCAATAAGAATTAAAAATAATTCAAATGTATGGACTAACATTTTCAAACTAAAAATAATAAATTCGATTGAATTCCGCTTTTTTATTGCTAGTAGTTTACACCAGGCGACGAAATTTTCAGTTAAAAGAATTATTATATTCCAAAGAAGCTATACAAATTTTTTTACAATTTCCAATTTAGATTTCAAATAAGATTTACAATTATTGAACAGTTTTAGGTTATATTAACGTTTTTCATATTAAATTTATTATTTTAAAGTCTTTTAATTTGCAAAGATTCAAATTTTTTGAACAATTTCAAGTTACGTTGGCCTTTTACACAGAAAATTGGTATTTTAAAACAAAATTATATGTATATTTTTCCACATTTGTAAGTTGGTGTGTTTCACCTGACGTTGGGATTTTTAAACAAAAATCATTGGATAAAATTGGATAAAATTTAAAAACTTCAACAATTTCGAATTCTGTTATCGCTTTTCGTCCGAAATTGATATTTTTCTTCAAGAATCATTAGATTTCAATGAAAATTCATAATTTTTTGACAATTTCAAGTTAAGTTGTCATTTCAAATCAAAAATTTGTATTTTTTAACAAAAATCTTTATTCTTTAAAAAAAACTTACAATGTTTTAACAATTTTAGATTATGTTAATATTTCTGGTAAGAAAAAATTAATTTTTCAAGAATTAAAAATTAAATAAGTAAAAAATAAAGAAAATTGAATTTTCAACTGTTGAAAATTGAGGAAAATTGAAAATGGAAAACAATTTTTTATTTAATTTCTAACTATTGTTCAATAGTTCAATAGTTTAAAATTTAACTTTTGAAAATTAAACTGTTAAAACTTATGAACATTTAAAATTTCAATGTTAACTGTTGGAAACTGAAGAAAAAACGAATTTTTTAATTAAAGTAAGTGTTAAAAACTTGGTATTCACATAATTTTACATAAGAATTTGATAAATAAACAATTCAAAACATAAAAAGATGGAAAAAGTAGATTTTTGCGGAAATGGGTCGCCATTGGAAAATAATATTTTTGCAAATTACCAATTGATTCTCAGTAGGGAATTTTTAATACTTAAACAGAATACAACTTTAATTTCTATCTTTAAAAAAAAAAGATTTGAAGAACATTTTGCAATCTTAAATAATAAATCTTAAAATAAACGAACACTTTTCATTTGAACAACAGTTTTTAAAAAATGCAGATAAATTGCAAAATTCAGAATTTTGAACATTCATAAATTAGAGTTCAAAAATTTAGATTAAGTTCCAAGAATATAAATCTACGATATCATTTTTAATGCTCTAAATTAAAATATAAATCTATGAATTTTGTAAAATTTAAAAATTATATTAATAAGTTATTTTAGGCTAGAAACATTCAAAATTTAAAATAAAAAATTTTCGTTTTAACTTAAAAGTTTTTAAATTAGAAGTTAAATTATTTTCATTTTAAATAATTTAATCATCCTTGAAAACTTTAAAATTTTATTTCATTATCTTGAAAAATGCAGAAATTGTTTTTAAATTTCTCAAATTTAAAATAATTTCTGAATTTTTTTCAGAACTTCTTGATAACTTTTTAAATTAACTGAATTTGTCCTAAAACTTCTAGAGAATCCTGCGAATTAGAAAAAAATTCCTTCAAATTTGAATTTATAAATAACAATTAAACACTTATTATTTGTAGAAAAAATTAAGAGTAATTTTTACATATTTTAATTGTGAAAGGCTTAAAAAAAATAAAAACATTTTCTTAATATTCCTAGGAAAATTTAAAATGACTTTTCATTTTCAAAAATTATTTTAACAGAATATTTAAAAAGATTTTTAGTGATTTAAAAAAAATTTGCAAGATTTTCTAAAAATTGTAGAAACGATTTTATTCATTTTAAAATATGTTTAGAAATTCTGAAAAAAATTTCTACACACTTCTTTTAAATTTATTGACATCATATTAAGTTTTAAATTAATTTGAAATCTCTTCAATATTTCTAAATATATTTTTAAATTACCCAAATTTTTCTACAAATAATGAGTGTTCGATTATTATTTCTAATTAAAAATTCAACAATTTCGCTTAAAAATTAAAAAATTTTTTAATACAACAATGACAATTTTAACGTTTAAAGTTTAAAAGCTTTTCGAAATTTTACAAATTCAAAGCTTTTTATGTCAAACTTGTTTCAAATTGTTTACTTTTAAATATTTGTCTCCAATTTACTTCTATTGAATTAACAATCAACTATTGCTAAATAATAAATAATCATTCTTTTTCTTAATTAAAAAAATTCAAAAATAAATGGGTTAAAAAGTAAATCATTTAGATTGAAACAATATTTTTAATTTAATAAATGCCATTAATTACGAATATATATTTATCAAGTTATTTGTAAGTTGAAAATAATTTATAAAGTTTCAATCGCACCTTTACATTTTTTAATAACAAAGACTTTCGAATTAAAACAGTAACAATCTGGAATTCTTAAACTTTCAACGAATTTAGAATCGCTTTATTAAATAAATTATTGCTTAGTTTTTAATACTTTAAGTACAGATTTATTTTAAAAATCATTTATTCATTTATTTATATTTACAGTTGATAAAATAATACTGTTTTTTTATCAACATTTTTCAACTTCAAACGCTTTTAATTATTAATTGTGTGAGTCTTCAATAATGCACTTAAAAATATTTTTAAATTAAAAATATACGATTAAAAATAAAAATCTAAAATGAAAAATTTTTTAAGTAAATGAAAGAAATTCCCGATTATTTCCCGGTTTCCCGGTCCAGCGCCCACCCGACAAATAGAAAATAATTCGAACCTGTCTAACGAAGGATCGTTACTGAACATCTCCGTGGGAACTGTCGGCGGTGCTTTTTGAGGAACGAGCTCCAGGTACGATTGTCGGGACTCTAAATGTCTTTCTACTTCTTCAGGAGTCATGTGTCCGTCCGACATCACCGACATAGGCATCACATTGTTACATGATTGTACCTAAATTAGAATAAATTTTTTTTTTAAATAACTTAGTAAAAAAGTATTTTTCACGATAAATAAAATAGATGATTTATCATTCAATAAAAAGAAGTTTTTACCAAAAAAAGATGAATTTTCAACCACATAGTTTAATTTTCAATCATAGAAATAAATTTCCAACAAAATACTTAAATTATTAATGAAATAAGTGAATCTTCGTCTAACAAGGATCGCTTTTTAACCAAAAAATGAATATTTAAACTTTCAGTTGAAAAAATTAATTTTCAACAACAAAAAAACGAATTTGAAACAAAATAGTTCAATTTTTAAGCAAAGTGTTGAATTTTCAAATAAGATTATAAATATTTAACTGGAATAGTTCAATTATAAACAAAAAATTAATATTCAACCAAAAAGATGAATTTTTAACAAGAAGAATTTTGAAGTAAAAGGAACAATCTTATACCAAAAAATACTTTTTTTTAGCAAGATACATGCATTTTTAACAAAATAGTTGAATTTTTAATTAAATAAGACAAATTTTCAACGAAATAATTGAATTTTCAAACAAACAAATTAAGTTTTACTAAAAAAGATCAAACAAAATTTATGTAATTAAATTTCAAGTTAAAAAAAGAATTCTTGATGAAACATGAATTTTCAATTGCAACTATGGAATTTTAAATTGTAAAAAACTGCAGCTAAAAATAAAATTATAATTATTTAACTGGAATATTTAAATTTTAAATCAGAAAGATGAATTTTAACTGAAATAATAAATCTTTGAATAGAATAATTGAATTTTTGAACAAAAAGATTATTTTCAGCCAAGAAGATTAATTTCAACTAAAATGATACATTTTTAACTAGAATACCTGCATTTTTAAACAAGAAGAATAACTTTAAAAGAAAAACATAATTTTTTGCCAAAACAAAAATATCGATTTCTTCACAAAAAATTGATTTCTTAACGAAAATGTTTAATTTTCTAACCAAAAGACGAATTTTTAACCACATAATTCAATTTTCAATGATAACAGTAAATTTCCAACAATATGAATAAATTATTAACGAAATAAATGAATTTTCATCTAACAAGGATCAATTAAAAAAAAATTGAATAATTAAACTTTCAGGTGAAAAAATTGATTTTCATCGACAAAAAAAAACGAATTTGAAACAAAATAGTTCAATTTTTAAGCAAAGTGTTGAATTTTCAAATGAAATCATAAATCTTTAATTGCAATAGTTATATTTTAAACCAAAAAGATGAATTTTCAACTTAAATGATAAATCTTCAACTGAAATGACAAACATTTAACTGGAATACTTGAATTTTCAACTAAAAAGATGTATTTTTAAACAAGAAGATTAATTTTGGAATAAAAAGATTAATTTATTACCAAAAAACCATGTTTTAGAAAGGTACATGAATTTTTAACGAAATAGTTGAATTTTTAATTAAATAAAACAAATTTTCAACGAAATAATTGAATTTTGAACTACAAAAATTCTTATAGTAGCATTTTCAGTTTAACAAGTTAATTTTACACTAAACATAAGATTTTTTTAACTCAAACAATAGAATCTTCAACTGAAATAGTTAAATTTTCAAGCAAAAAAAAAAATATTACTAAAAAAGACAAATTGTCAACCAAAATTTATTTAACTAAATTTCAAGTTAAAAAAATAATTTTTGACGAAACAGATGTATTTTCAACCAAAATGATGAATTTCTACTAAAAAAGCTGAATTTTCAACTGAAAAAGATGACTTTTTACCCAAAATTGAATAAATAAATTTTTAGTAAAATAATGAATATTCAACTAAAGAGATGAATTTTTATGAAAATTATGGAATATTCAACTATAATAAAAGCTACATTTTCAGTTCCAAAAAATATAATTTGCAACCAAAAAAACATCCAAAGAAAAAAAAGGTTTTCAATCAAACAGCTCATTTTTCAAAAAAGAAATAAATTTTTAGTTAAAACTATGAATCTCCAACCAAAAAAATTAATTTTTAACAAAAAAGTGTAACTTTCAACCAAGTAATTTCATCTTCAACCTAAAAGATGAATTTTCAACTAAAATTATAAATATTCAACTGGAATACTTGAATTTTTAAACAATAAGATTTACTTTTTAAAAAAATCATAATTTCCTACCAAAAAAACATCAATTTCTTGACAAAAAATTTTTAACCAAAAATAGAATAGTTAAACTATTAATTGAAAACATTAATTTCCAAGAAAAAAAAACGGATTTGAAACATTATAGTTCAATTTTCAATTAAAATATTGATTTTTCAAATAAAATTATGCATCTTTAACTGAAATAGTTAAATTTTAAACCAAAATGAACAGATGAATTTTCAACTATAACTATAGAATTTTAAATTGGAATAAGTTACATTTTGAGTTAAAAATAAAATGATAAATAGTTCACTAGTATAGTTGAATTTTAAACCAGTAAGATGAATTTTGATTGAAATGATCAATCTTAAAATAGAATAATTTAAATAAATTTCAATTTGGTTTATTCAATGTTACACGAATAATTTTTTAAATTTTATCTTAAAATCTAATTTTGTTAAATAATATAAAAGATTATTAAATTAATAGATATATTGTGAAGTCATTAAGTTTAATCATATTATAATATAAATTAAAATTTAATAATAAAAAATAAAATATTCAAAATACATAAAGATTGGATTTAAATTGTTTAATATTTAGTAACATAAATATGTTATTTCCTCTCAGATTATGTAATTGAATATTGGATACTACTTTCGTAATAAAAGTTTATTTTTTTCATTCAAATATTTGTATTACAATTATATAATTTTGTATGGTGCCTCCGATATTGTGAAATGAGTATTTAAAATCAAATTTTCTAAATTATATGTACACATATTTTAATTTTTTTTTTAACTTAGCTAGAAAGCTTGTTAATAAATTAAATGTAAAGAAATCCAGTTTCAAATCTGAATGAGAATATAATGTAAACATTATTTGAATGTTTTCATGAAAATAATTGTGTAATGCTTTTTATATTGTGAAATGATTAATTAATTATCAACTAATTTTACAAAACCTTACATTTTTTGGAATTAGTTTAAGAGTTTATTAATAAAGCAAAATTTTATAAATGAAAGTTCATTAAAAAAAAAATATTTTCTAAAAATTATTTAAAGGTTTTATTGAGAATTATAGTTTAATACTTCTTATTTTGTAAAATGACTAAATGATAAAAGCTGAATATTTTTTTTCGAACATTAAATCGAATAAAGATAAAGCGTAATATGAATTAATTTATTTTTAAAGTACCTCTATTTCAATTAAGTAATTTTCTGGAATTCTGCTGAAGTTCTGAGATTAATATTTTAATTCAATTTACAAAAATATATGTAAAAATGTTTAAATTTTCTTCCTTAAAGTAATATTAAGTCACTAAAAAATGAAATCTTTATAAATAACACTTAAGATTTTTAAAAAGATGTAAATTCAAAATTATTTCAATGTTTAAATGAAAATTATAGTCTAATGCTTTTTATGTTTCCAAAAGATTAATTCTGTATTAGCTGATACATTTTTTTGACAATATTAATTTACATGAAGATTAAATCTTATTTTATTTTTTAAATTAAGTACATGAATCGAGAATCAACTTAAAATTTTTGTAATTGAATATTTGATATAGTTTGTATAATAATTAAAGTTTATTCATGTTTAAAATACCCATATTTCAGTTATGTCATTTTCCAAATGCTTCTGATGTTGCGAAATGAGTCTGAATATAATTTTCAAAATTATCTGTACATATGTTTTAAATTTTCTGGATTCAGTTTAAAAGGTTATTATTAATTACAATTTTCGTAAGAATAAAAAGTAAAATTTAGTAGATTGGTTTAATGAATATAATTATTTATGCTTTTTATGTTTTAAACTGATAAATTAATTATTCTTAGATGTATACTTTTTTAACAATATTAAGCTACGTAAGGATTATAATTAAACTGCTTTTAATTATGTCACTTTATTTGATTATTTACTTTAAGGATATGTAATTGAATTTCGTCTAGAATGTCTAAACTAAAAGTTTTTTCCGACTTTAATTAGATCCATTAAAATCAGTTAAAATTATATAATTTTTTTTAATGTTTGCAACTGTGTAAAATAGTTATATGAAATAAAATTTTAAAATTATATATTTATACACTTCAATTTTTTTAAATGTATATAAAAGTTTCTTATTGATTTAAATTTAAAGTAACGAAATAAAAAATATATATAAATAAAAATTATCCGAATATTTCAGTTAAAATAATTGTTTGATGCTTTCTATGTTTTGAAATTACTGATTAATTTTTAATTTATTATATTACAAATTGAATTTCCACAAATAATTGCAAAAGAATATAATTGTTTGAGGCTTTTTATGTTATAAACAGATTAATTAATTATTAGTTAATTCATACTTATCACAATGTTAAATTACATAAGGACTAGATTTAAAAATTTTAATTTAACTTAACAAATTGATGATTTACGTGAATGTTATATTAGTAAATATCGACTATAATTTAAATAATAACATTTTATTAATGTTTAACATACAAAATTTTTAATTTCATTATTTATTTAAATTTTTGTTTTGTTGCGTACCAGAGTACCGGAATTCTGATTTCTAAACAATCCGAATATATATTTTACTTTTTTTTTTTGAATATTTCACAATTTTATGAACAATACAAATTTTTAGAAAAATACTCAGTAAAAATTATTTGAATAATTCATTATAAAATCAATTGTTGAAAACATATATAAAGTAAAAATAAATTTGTTATTTCAGTGAAATTATTTGATGCTTTTTATGTTGTGAACCATTTAATTCATTATTAACTGATAATTTTCTTCACACTTTCTTCATGTTGGTTTGAATTAGTGACAAAGGTTATTAATAAATTATACGTATAGAAATGCTGTTTCAATATTTAAAGGAGAATATACACATAATGTAAACATTATTGGAATGTTACGATGAAAATAATAGTTTCATATTTTTTATTTTGTGAATGGATTAATTCATTATCAACTGATTCTACCAAAAGTGACATTTTCTGGAATCAGTTTAAAAGCTTAAAATTAAATACAAATTTTTAAATAAAAGTTGAAATTAGAAAAAAGTACATAAAATTAAATGGTTTTTCTTTTGTAAAATGGTCAATTGATTATTAGCTAATTAACGTTTTCTGATCATTAAAGTAAATAAAGATTAAAACTTAGTTCCTGATATTTAAGTAACATAATTTAATTATTGACTTAAAGGTTAAATAATAGAATATTGAATATAATTTGAATATTAAAAGTTAATTAAAATTTGCAATAATATTATTTCAATTAGATAATTTTTCAAATGATTCTGATGAACTGAAATGTGTATTTACATTCGATTTTACAAATCATATGAAAATACGTTTGATTTCTTTCTGAAATTAGTAACAAAAGTTACCAATAAAACAAATTTTCAAAAATGAATGCGATATTAAAAGAAAATGTAGAGTATACATTATTTCTATGTTTGAATGAAAACGATTGTTTAATGCTTTTTATGTTATCATTGCTAAAAAAATCAATTAATTGTTAGATGACTAATGTTTTCACAACATCGAACTAGATAAGGTTTCAATTATAACTTTTTTTTTGCTACCATATTATAATTCCAGAGTTTTTTAAGAAGAAAAAAATGTTTTCTTTTCTTACATCTGGGTAATCTTTTTTTTTTAATTTTCAAAGAGACAAGTAAAATAAAATGACTGAAAAAACTCATTTTAAGAATTAGAACAATAGAGGCGTCTTAATAATTGTGAAAGATTTTGAGATTAAATTTTTTAAAACAGTTATGTGAAAATTTTAAGCAGTTAATATTTCATTCTGAAATAATAATTAAAAATTTTTAAGATTTCAAAACTGGTTTAAAAAAATATGGAAGATTTTAATACAATTAATTCCATTTTCCGGGATTTAATTCAAATTTAGGTAAACTTAATTTTTTAGGGCGTCAAGAGGAGGAAAAATATATAGTTTAGATTCATGGGCAAATTTCAAATAATATTTTACTAATGAATTCTAAGAGCTCATTAAAAAAGATTACAAAACTTTTCAAATTATTTCATAAAATTAAAAAAAAAAAAGGTTTACAAGTTTTTAAAGCAACAAATAAATTGTAATTAGAAAATTGAGTTGATGATAAAAATTAGTAGAAAAGTGAGCGCGAGCGCGTGCGCACATAGTAGTCTAGTTTTATAAAAAAGCAACTAAAAAGTGATTTAACAAAAAGAAGTCACTAATAGCGACTGCGGCAGCCCTGATTTTTTTACAGCTACTTTTTACAGAAATTATCTGAATTTTGCTCATTTTTTTGTTTTCAAAATGCCTTGATTTTTGCTCATTTTTTTCAAAGTGCCTTGATTTTTGCTCATTTTTTGTTTTTAAAATGCCTTGATTTTTGCTCTTTTTTTGTTTTCAAAATTCCATGATTTTTGCTCACTTTTTTCAAAATGCTTGACTCTTGGAAGCTTTGATCTTATTATACATTTTTAAAAATAAAATAAGCAAATTATACTTACTTTACGCACACAGCTGCCTTGCCTCGCGCCTTCAAAATTAACTGACGGAGTGTCATGAGCTTTAGGTACTTTTGGCGTTGACTTTTTTTTCTTGCTCGCACTAACCGGCTTCATTGCCACCGGCGAGTGGTGCGAAGAATGATTGTTAACATTCACTTCCATTTTTTTCCTGCACACAACGAACATACATTACACCCAAAATAGATTTTTTAATTTTTAATCTTTTAATGAGCCTTTTAGCGCTCAAAAGGTAACAAACAAATTCTGGATAAATTCAAAAGACATCAAAATAGTTCAAGTTAAATTCAAAAGAATTCAAATGGACTGGACTAAATTTAAAAAATCAATTGTTTTCCATGGAATTGGAAAGAATTTAGAGGAATTTGAGAGACGCGAGCAGAATTCGATGAAATTCATACAAATTTTGGATCAATGAAAAAAGTTCAAATGAATTTAAAAAAATTTAAGAATGTGAAAAAAAACTTCATTGAATTTAGTAACTTTGAAATTAGCTTAGAAAAATTCACGGAGATTTAAAGGAATTTGATAAAATGCCTAAAAATTCAATATGAGGTTAAAAGACTTCAGGGTAAATTGAATAAAAACTTTAAGAAATTAAAAAAAAATCTATTGAGATAAGTAGAATTTAGAAGAATAAAAGTGAATAAAAAAATTCCAGAGAATTTAAAGGAATTCAGGGCGAATTCAAAAAACCTGTATATCACTTCAAATCTTTGAAAGCCTACTAATTTCTGACTAAAAAAGTGACTAATGAAGACTAAAAATTCAAAACAATTTCAATGAATTGGATTTTTTTTAAATTCATTTATTTCAGTAATATTTGAGTCAATTTAGGAGAATTTAACGGAAATGAGAAGAATTCGAAGAAATTCGTCAAAAAATCAAGCTGCATTTCAAAAGCAATTAAGTGAATTGAAAACATTTGAAAATTATCCAAAAATAAAAAAATCCATTCACTGGAGTATAATTAAGTAAATTTAGAAGAATTAAAACGAATTAAAAAAATCCAAAGAATTTAAAAGAAATCAGGGTAAATTGAAAAATAGTGTGACTAATGACTACCAAAAAATTCAAAACAATTTAAATGAATTAAAAAAAATTATCTTAAAAATCGATAAAATCTATTTCTTTCAGTAAAATTTGAGTCAATTCAGAATAATTTAAGGGAAATGAGAAGAATTCGACTACAACTATCGATTTTTTAATAGTAATAAGTTAAATTTTCAGTTAAAAATAAAATTATAATTATTTAACTGGAATAGTTAAATTTTAAACCAGAAAGATGATCAAGTTGAATTTTGTACCTACCAAAAAGGTAAATTTCCCACAAATTATATGATTTTTTGAAAAATAGTTTAATTTTTAAATAATTAATATCATTCTTCAATCAAATACTTGAATTTTTATTAAATCAAATTTAAAAAAAAAAAATAGTATATTTAAATTTCCAGTTAAAATTTTAATTCTTATTTTAAAAAAAATTGAATTTTCGGTAAAAAAATTACTTTTGATCGAAATAAAAAACAAATTTTCAATCAAATAGCTCATTTTTCAAGCAATTAGATGAATTTTTAATTAAAATTATAAATCTTTAGTAAAAAAAAGTAATTTTTAACAAAAGAGTTTATTTTTCAACCAAGTGAATTTATTTCTAACCAAAAGATGAATTTTTAAACAGAAGAAATAACTTTTAATAAAAAAAAAATAATTTTCTATAAAAAAATGTTTATTTTTAACAAAATAAGTAATTTTTCAACGATATAAATGAATTTTCAATTTAAAAAAGACAAATTTACATGAAAATTGTCGGATTTTTAACAAAAAAATATCAACTTTCAACTAAACATTAAACAATTGAATTTTCAGTTAAATTAATTTTCAATCAAACTGGTCATTTTTTCTCTAAAATGATGAATCTTCATCTGGAATAGTTGAATTATATGCCAAAAAAATTAATTTTCAAACATAAAGATTTAATAAAATTCATAGAAAATCAAACTGAAGTTAAAAAGTATCAAGTGAATTGAAAATCCTTTAAAATATGAACAAATGCATTGAATTCAGTAAGTTTGAAATGAGGTCAGTAAAATTAAAAAGGGCATTCAAAAGAATTTGATGAAATGCCTAAGAATTTAAGGTAATTTTACAAAACTTAAAAGTGAATTAAAAAAAAAGTTTTTAAACTCCATTGAAATGAGTAAAATTGAATGAATTTAAAAGAATTTAAAAGAATTCAGGACGAATCACAAATAAAATATCAAAGAATATTTGAAACCCTCTTTGTTTTAATAACCTAAAATATTTCAAGTCCCTTGAAATCTCTTTGAATCCCTTTACATTATTTAAGGGACAAATTATATAAAAAAATTCATTGAATTAAGTAAAATTAAGTAAATTTGGAAGAATTCAAGTAAATTAAAAAAATCAAGAGAACTTAAAAAAGGCAGGGTATCTTCCAAAAAATAATTTCAAATCTCTTCAAGTCCTTGAAACCCTACAAAATACCTCACTTTTCGCGAATAAATTCTTCGAAACACACTGAAATATTATAAAAACCCATGAAATTCTATGATATTTCTTGAAATTTTTGAAAATGTATTAAAATAGACAGCTTTAAAATCTCTTAAAATCATTGCAATCTTATAAAATACTGTAAAATCTTTTAAAATATCCATATTTTCCGAAATTATAGAAAATTCTGTATCTTAAAATATTTGAAACATTTTGAAATTATTTAAATTATTAAAAAATATTGACATTTTTAAAATTCAAAATATATATTTTTTAAATTCTTGAAATCTTGTAAATCTGTAAAATTTTCATGAAATCTTTGAAAAATTTATAAAAGCTTTAGAAAATGTTGTGAGTTCGTTTAAATCTCTTGAAGCACATAAAATCTTTAAGAAATATTTTTAAATTTTTGTAAAATATTTGTAATTTATGTGACAATATTTGAAATCTTTTGAAATTTTTATGAAATCTTTGAAATACTTGTGAAAGCTTTTGAAATCTTCGTGAGTTCGTTGAAATCTCTTGAAGTACTTAAAAAATATTTGTGAAATCCTTAAATTTCTGTCACATCTTTTAAAATTTTTGTAAATATTAGAAATCTTTTAAATCTACGTAAAATTAAAAAAAAAATTTTTATGAAATCTCTTGAAGTACTTAAAAATCTTTGTGAAATATTGAGTTTTTTTTAAATTAAACAAAAATTAAATCCTTGTAATCTTTCAACCTGTGACAATTTTTGAAATTTTTATGAAATGTTTGAAATATTTGTTAAAAAATTGTTATAAATTTTATAAAATCTTTGAAATATTTATGAAAGCTTTTGAAATCTTTTGAAGTATTGAAAATGTTTGTGAAATCCTGAAATTTCTGTCTAATCTTAAAAAAAATTGGTAAATATTTGAAATCCTTTAAATTTATGTGAAATTTTTTTTAATTCTTTGCATTTTTTATGAAATCTTTTAAAGTACTTTTAACATCGTTGTGAAATCTTGAAATTTCTGTGAAAGATTTTGAAATTTTTATGAAATCTTTGTGAAAGCTTTGGAAATCTTCGTGAATTCGTTGAAATCTGGTGAAGTACTTAAAATATTTACAAAATCCTGAAATTTCTGTCAAATATTTTTAAATTTATGTAAATATTAGAAATATTTGAAATATAAGTGAAAATTATATGAAATCCCTTGAAGACTTCAAATCTTTGTAAAATCTTGAAATTTCTGTAAAACCTTTTTAAAATTTTTGAAACAATATTTTTAATCCTTGAAATCTTTTTAATCTATGTGACAATTTTTTTAATGTTTGGAAATTTTTATGGAATATTTATGAAAGCTTTTGAAAATTTTGTGAGTTTGTTGAAATTTCTTGAAGTACATAAAATCTTTATGAAATTTCGAAATTTCTGAAACAAAAATTTTTAAATGTTTGTAAAATATTTTTAATCTGTGACAATTTTAGAAACCTTTTGAAATTTTTATGAAATCTTTTTGAAAGCTTTTGAAATCTTCGTGAATTCGTTGAATTCTGGTGAAGTACTTAAAATGTTTGTGAAATCCTGAAATTTCTGTCAAATCTTTAAAAATTTTTTATAATATTAGAAATCTTTTAAATCTATGTGAAATTAAAACAAAAAATTAATTTTTATAAAATCTCTTGAAGTACTTAAAATCTTTGTGAATCTTGAAACTTTTTTAAATTAAAAAATATATATTTTAAATCCCTGAAATATTTTTAATTCATATTACAAGCTTTGAAATTTTAGTGAAATATCTGTTAAAACTTTTGAAATCTTTGAAATATATATGAACGCTTTTGAAATTTTTGTTTCGTTGAAATTTCTTGAACTACATCAAATCTTCGTAGAATCTTGAAATTTCTGTGAAATATTTTAGAATTTTTGTACAATTTTCGAAATCTTTTAAATCTATGTGACAATTTTTGAAATTTTTATGAAATAATTGAAATATTTGTGAAAACTTTTGAAATCTTTTTGAATTCGTTAAAATCTTGTAAAGTAATTAAAATCTTTGTGAAATCCTTAAATTTCTGTAAAATCCTTTTAAATTTCTGTAAATATTTGAAATTCTTTTGAATCTATATGAATTTTTTGTAATCTTTTGAAATTTTGATGAAATAATTGAAATATTTGTGAAAGTTTTCGAAATCTTTGTGAATACGTGGAAATCTTTTGATGTACTTAAAATCTTTGTGAAATCTTGACATTTCTGTGAAATCTTTTTAAATTTTTGAAAAAATATTTTAAGTCCTTGAAATCTTTTAAATCTATGTGACGACTTTTGAAATCTTTCAAAAATTTTATAAAATCTTTGAAATACTTATGAAAGCTTTTGAAATCTTTTGAAGTACTTGAAATCTTTGTGAAATCCTGAAATTTCTGTCAAATATTTTTAAATTTTTGTAAATATTTTAAATCCTTGAAATCTTTTAAATCTATGCGACCATTTTTGCAATCTTTTGAAATTATTTTGAAATCTTTGAAATATTTGCGAAAACTTTCGAAATCTTTGTAAATTCGTTAAAATCGCTTGAAGATTGAAAATCTTTGTGAAATCTCGAAATTTCTGTGAAATATTTATGAAGAAATATTTTAAATCCTTGAAATCGTTTTAATCTATGTG
The DNA here is from genome assembly GCF_010883055.1 of Belonocnema kinseyi. Classification (NCBI taxonomy): domain Eukaryota; kingdom Metazoa; phylum Arthropoda; class Insecta; order Hymenoptera; family Cynipidae; genus Belonocnema; species Belonocnema kinseyi. Next base: position 168,536,756 of record NC_046657.1, read on the forward strand.
ACAATTTTTCAAATCTTTTGAAATTTTTGTGGAATCTTTGTGAAGGCTTTTGAAATCTGGTGAAGTACTTACAATCTTTGTGAAATCCTGAAATTTCTGTCAAACATTTTTAAATTGTTGTAAATATTAAAAATCGTTTACATCTATGTAAAATTTAAATAACTTTAATTTTTACTGAAACCTCTTGAAGACTGAAAATCTTTGTGAAATCTTGAAATTTCTGTGAAATCTTTTGACATTTTAAATCCTTGAAATCTTTGAAATCTATGGAACATTTTTTTTTACCTTTTGGCGTTTTTATGAAATACTTGAAATATTTCTGAAAGTTTTTAAAATCTTCGTGAATTTGTTGAAATATTCTGAAGTATTTAAAATCTTTGTGAAATCTTGACATTTCTGAGAAATCTTTTTGAATTTTCGAAAAACTATTTTAAATCCTTGAAAACTTTAAAATATACGTGACGATTTTTCACACCTTTTGAAAATTGTATAAAACGTTCGAAATATTTATGAAAACTTTTGAAATCTTTTTGAATTTCGCTGAAATATTTTGAAGTACTTAAAATCTTTGTGAAATCCGGAAATTTCTGTAAAATCTTTTAAAAATTAAAAAAAAATATATGTTAACCCCTTCGTTGGCATTGACGCAAAATGCGTCAATCTTCTTTTCTCCTATTTAACTTGCTCCGATTTTGCATTCAAGTCTTATTCGGGGGTTTTTGGGGTTGCTGAATCCGAATCTGAAGTCAAAATTCAAAAATCACTTTTCACTTTCGGATTCAGCGACCACAGAAGCCCGTAAGTGACAAGATTTATCCAAATTGATCCGTTTTTGTTTGTTTGTCCGCCATTTTGGATCCGCCATTTTGGATTTTCGAATTTTGACTTCATATTCGGATTCAGCGACCACAAAAACTCCAGAATACAAATTTTCAGGAAAAAAAATTTTCCTGCCATTTTTGGCACATTTGTCGAATTCTCTCTGCCAACGAAGAGCTTAAATGTATGTGACTTTTTTTTTTAATCTTTTGAAATTCTTATGAAATCTCTTGAAGTACTTAAAATTTTTGTGAAATCTTGAAATTTCTGTAATATCTTTTAAAGTGTTTGAAAAAAACATTTTAAATCTTCGAAATCTTTGGGACCTTTTTTAAAATCCTTTGAAATTTTTATGAAATATTTGTGAAAATTTTTTTAATCTTTGTGAATTCGTTGAAATCTTTTGAATTTCTTAAAATCTTTGTGAAATCTTGAAATTTCTGTGAAATTTTTGAAAAAATATTTTTAATCTTAATGAAGAATCTTCAAATTTTTTGAAATTTTTATAAAACCTTTCAAATATTTATGAAAGCTTTTGAAATCTTTTTGAATCCGTTGAAATATTTTGAAGTGCTTAAAATCTTTGTGAAATCCTGAAATTTCTATTAAATCTTTCAAAATTTTTGTAAATATTTGAAATTTATTGATTACAAATCGTAGATTTCACATTATTTATGTCTTACGGTCCAATCGTAAATCGAAAAAATAAATATGAGTCAAAAAAACATGTTCTTCGAAACTCAGATATTTATTTAATAGAAAAAACTCC
>NC_046657.1:168538488-168542234 GCF_010883055.1 Belonocnema kinseyi
AAAAAAAAAAAAAAAAAAAAAAAAAAAGGAACATTTCAGTCAATAGTTTTAAGAAAATTAATTAAAATTTAGTCATTTTTTGTGGTCTCAAAAAATTTTTTCGAGACTTCAATCGATTACACTACATTTTTTAAAATTGTACGAGAAAAACAAAATTGACGTAGGTTAGGACGGACGAAAATAATTTGAAATCTACGATTTGAAATCAATAAATATCAACGGTCGAAGAAAGGATTGATTTGTTTCATCAAATCATTTTACAATATTTGAAATCCTTGAAATCTTTTGAATCTGTGAAATTTTTTTTAATTCTTTGCATTTTTTATGAAATTTTGGAAGTACTTTTAAAATCTTTGTGAAACCTTGGAATTTCTGTAAAATCTTTAAATATTTTTATGAAATATTTTACATATTTGTGAAAGCTTTTTTACACCTTTCTTTTCGAAATCTTTGGTGTCAGTTTAAAATCATGGAAATCATTGAAATCTTTTCAAAATTTTTGAAACCTTTTGAAATAGTTTAATATCTTTAAAATATTGGTGAAATCTTTCAAATTCGTTTGAAATAATTGGAACAGTTGAAATCGTTTAAATTCTTTGAAATGTTTTTAGATCGTTGAAATATGGGGGAAAAAAACGTCTTTTGAAATCTTTTAGAATCCTTGTATTCTTTTGAAATATTTTTGATAAATGTTTATGAAATCTATTGTATTTATTTAAAATCTTTAAAATATTTTTAATCTGTGTAAAATCTTTTAAAATCTTAAAAATCTGGTTTACCATAAACTTTAAAAAAAATGGTAAATCTTTGAAATCTTTTGAGAGTTTACACATCTTTTGCAATTCTCGAAATCATTTTGAAATCTTTTTAATCTGGTGTACACACTTTTTTCAAATAATTGAAATTCTTGAAATAATTTGAAATATTTGTGAAAATTTTCTTAAATCTTTGTTTGTGAAATCTTGTTCATTCGTTCAAATTATTGAATTATTTTAAATCTTTTCAAATCTTCTAAAATGGTTTGAAACCTTTCGAAATCGTTTCAAATCTTCGAAATATTTTTAAATCTTTGAAATCTGGTTTACTTATACCTTTTTCAAATCTTTAAAATCCTTAAAATCTTTTGAAATTAAAAAAAATCATTTTTTAGGCTAAAAACGAGATTTATACTTCAGTAACCTATATTGGCAGAAAGGAAATAAAAAAATTATAGAATTATTCAAAATATTAAACTCTATTCATTTAAATCTATAAAATAATTGATAAAGTCAACAAAAAAAGCCTAAAAATCTCTTGATTTATTCTGTAATGAGTAAAAGATAAATTATATCTTGATAAATAAAAAAATTTCAATAGCAGGATTTCGTCTAAACGAGATCTTTCTTACTAAAAGATTTAAATTACTTTTTGCATTTCCATAAAATAATTGTTTTAAAAGAAAAAAAATGTATTTTAAGGCACTCGTGTAAAAATTCAATATTTCCAGGTTTTCAGGATTCAAAAAACAAGCAGGATTACAGATTTTCAAAGATTTCAAGGTCGCCGGACACCCTGTTAAATAATAAAATACAACCGTGAGGCAAGTAGTGAGTGATAGATTGAAAAACAAACCTCTTTGGCGTATCGATTCTCGCCATTTCGTCTTCCGACGACTCTGTTTCGTCGCTTTCACTGAAGGAAGCATCAACTTTTTCATACTGAAGTAGTCTATCGAGCAGAAAACTCTTATCTCTATTGACTTTTAAAAGCTTTCGCTGTGTCGAACGAAGTGCTTCTTGAAAACATTCGTTCTCCTGTAAAAAAATCCACATTATTTAAGAAATCTTTATTTTCCTAGCTCGAATACTGCGATTTTATTTTTAAAAATCATGTCTTTTTAAAAAAGTTTTTAGAGATTCAATTAATGTTTAATTTATAAAGCCAGAGTTGCTACAAAAGTCTAGTTACCAAATTTCATAACTTTTCCAGGGTTTCCATGAATATTTTGAAACAAAATTCCAGGTCTACTTTTTTTAAATTCAGCCAATTAAATTGAATTTAAAAAATATATATAATGCAACGATAATGGTTTATTAATAAGTTTTATTAAATTCAAAACAATTTTTAACAATTGTATCAAAGTTAAAAAAAAAAGTATTCTGTGATCATAACCATATTATTTTTGGTTTTTACTTTAAGAACAATTATAATCGAATTATTTCTACAATGATTAGGATTACATTTGAAAATAATACTTATCTAAAGAAAAACTCTGTAATTTATAACCAAATTAAAATAAAACTTTTAGATCGCAAGAACTAAGAAAATTGTCTACATTAAATTTTATCAAAATTTAATCATTTCACGAATTTCTTCTTTAACATCTTCCAGTTCTTTTTGCTTTTCTTATTGAATCTTCCATTTCTCTTTATTTAATTCTGACCCTTTGTGTTCTATTTACATTTTGCTTAGGTTTTCTTTTTCAATTTTTAAATATAAATTTTGCTATAAAATATTAAATTATTAAGACTTTAAAACAGAGACGGTTAAAAAAGTTCCAGTAATTTTTTCGAATTCCATGACTTTTCCCGTTTTTCCAGTTATTTTTTTTTAATTCTCGAAAGTCCATGAATTTCATAAATAATTCAAACAAACTCTTTTTTTAGTTTCTTATACAATTCAGTCTATATTTAGGTAAAATTAATGTGCGTACTATATTAAATTCAATTAAAACCGCTTCAAATTGATAAATATTCGAGTAAAAATATTACATTTTCAAATCAAAATATAATAACTTTTAACAAAATAGTTCAATCTTGGACTTAAATTATCAGTTTTTGACCTAAAAGAATCGTCAAATTTTATGTTAAAGCAATTAATTTAAAAAAATTAAATATTGATGAATCTTCATCTGGAATAGATGAATTTTTAACCAAAAGATTAATTTTCAACGAAATAGTTAAATTGTGAACAAAAAAGATAATTTTTTAACCAAAAATGAAATAGTTAAATTTTCAAATAAAAAATACTAATTTTCAACGAAATAGTTAAATTGAGAACAAAAAATTATAAACCTTTAACTAAAAATGGAATAGCGAAATTTTCAAATAAAAAATACTAATTTTTAACCAGAATGAAGAATTTTTAACTAAAATTATGAATCTTCAACTGCAATAGATGAATTTTTCACCAAAAAGATTAATTTTCAACGAAATGGTTCAATTATGAACCAAAAAAGATAAATTTCCAACCAAAAATGGAATAGTTTATTTTTCAAATAAAAAATATTAATTTTCAACCGCAATGATCAATTTTTAACTAAAATCATGAATCTTTAACTGGAATAAAATAGTTGAATTTCGAATTAACTATAATTTAATTTTCATCTAAATAATAATTTTCAACGAAACATGAAATATTAAAATTTTTAATTCAAACATATTTTCAACTACATGAATCTTCAACTAAAAAAGATCAATTGTCAAAAATTGAGTTATTTAAATTTTCAGTTAACAAAAAAATGTTCAACTGAAGAGATAAAATCTGAACTAAAAGGAGGGAATATTCAATTGGCTTAATTCCATTTTCAATAAGAATTTTTAACAAAATACATGGATTTTCAACTGAAAGAAAAAAAACAGTCAACCAAAAATGGAATATTTAAATTTTCAGTCAAGAATTTAATTTTCCACCAAAAGAAAATAACAAATTTTCAACCAAATAGTTGCATTTTGGACTAAAAAAGATCAATTTTTCAACCAAACATG
>NC_046657.1:168542334-168553028 GCF_010883055.1 Belonocnema kinseyi
AAAAAGGATCAGATGTCAACCGAGAATTGAATTATTTGAATTTTTAGGTAAAAAAATTAATGCTCAACTAAAGAGATAAATTCTGAACTGAAATTATGAGATAAGAGAGATGTTTTTAACATGAGTTGAATTTTCAAGAAAACAGATGATTTTTCAACAAAGTACAACTAGATACTTGAATTTTTAAATAAACACTATCAGTTTTCAACCAGAAAATAAAATAGTTAAATTTTACAGTTAGAAAAATTAATTAAAAAAGAATTAAATGAAAAATAGTTAAGTACAGTCATATAAAGCTACCTTTACAAATGAAGAATTATTGTTATTCAATTTTGTTTATTAATTTTTTTTAATTAGGCATTATTTTATCAGTTCAATAATATATAAAAAACATAGTGACGAAAATTTTGATAAACAAATTACTAATTGTATTTTATTCTCATCAAAATTTTTTTTTACAAATGTTACAAAATTATAAAATTGTTTATAAAAATCGTAAATATTATTATTACTCCTAACAAATTTCTTGAAATTAATTATAATTATTATTGTACTAAAATGCAGTGAGCAAGCAAATTCTTTCAACATGGGAAGTTTTTTTAATTAAAAATGTAGACATTTTAATCAAAAATGTTATAACAAAGTGTTAACTTACATTAATTTTTTGTTACAAATCATAATTCTTACGAGAAATTTTAACAATTAAAGTCAGACAAAAATTTGTATCCTATGAAAAAAAATAATACAGTTCATAATTTGTTTGCACAAATTGTTTATAATAATAAAATTAAGTATTAAAAGGATTATTTCTGTTCTAAAAGTATAGTTTCGATAATGTTTTCTCAAAAGTTTAATTCTGAGAATTTCTAAAAAGAAAAAAAAATAGTGGAAAGGTACTCACGTAGATGAGAAATTTTAATTTTCGCTTGAGATTTCGGTACTGATCTTTATAATTCGGCACTTCTTCCTCGGGACTGTCTTCATCTTCATCCTCCGCATCTGCATTGTTGTTTGCAATTGAGCGGCAATACCATCCTTCCAACATTGATCATCTGCAACTGTTTGAATTTAATTCAATTTTCCCGTTGTTTAAATTTGTATTTCTTTCAGTAACAAAATCCGGGTGGCGATTCGGCGAAAGATTTCAAATTCCCGGTTTTTCCCTGTCAAGTTTTTCAATTTTCCGTGTCAACTAAAAGTTACATTCACATTTTCCGCAAAATGCAAACATTTCTTTTAATGCATGACGTTCATATTTGTTTATTCGTTAAAAATTGAAAAGCTTAATTTAAAAATCCGGGTAGAAAACGCTCTCAGAAATCTTATAAGCTTTTTTTTCAATTTTTCTTTTGGTCCAAATCGGTCAATATTTGTGTGCTATGATCTTTGCAAACATGAACATCTTTGGACTTTAGATTATAAAAAAAAAATGATATCTTAATATATTTTCAAATTTTTAAGTTTAAAAAAATGAACTGAAATTATACGATCTAAACAAATTTAATTAATTTTAATTAATTCATTTTAATTTTTGCTTTTCGGCAAAACTATATTCACGAAAATTAGCTTAAGATTTATATTTGTTTGTAAATATTAAACTTGAACTGAAGGGTCTTATTCTAAAAAAGAAATTGTAACATAGGAACTAAGTTTTCAAAATAATTTGCAACTTGCGATTTTATCCATTTTACATTAATTTATTCTTGCCCATCAAGACATTTAGATTTGGAATTATTGATCATAATTATTCTAATCGAATCTATAGAAATAAAGGATCAATCAATGTTCACTTTCATTTAAAATGATTGAATTGTATTTTTTTAATAATAATTTACTGAAGATATAATTTATACAGATTTGGAATACAGTAATGTGATAGAATAAAGCTTTTTAAGGGTGAAATTTCGTAAATTTTTATAATTTTCTATTTTTTTTATTTTCCTACCACATGGACAATAAGATTTTTGGAAAATTCAAAATTATTCAGATTTTATTTTAAATGCTTAATTTTTAAGTTGTGAAAACAATCGAAAATAATTAAAATCTTGTGAAGATTCAGTAAATTTTTCAACGAAATGTACATTTTTGAAAATTTTGAACAAAAAATTAGATGCTTTTCAAGAATTTTTAAAGCTTTTGAGAGAACAATAAAATTGTCTCAAGATTCCTGGTTAAATTTCAATTGATTTTTTTATTTAAAAAAACAGAATTCTATAAGAAAATTAAATCAGAATTAGGAAGTACCAAAAAATTCTATTATGCTCGATAAATATTTTAAAGTTTTGATACAATTAAAAGTTAATTTGAAACTTTTGGAAAATGTCAGGTTTGTTTAAATGAGCATTTTTGAAGATTTTGAAAAAAGAAGCTGAATTAAAATTACGAAGGTTTCAAGAGAATGAAAAAATTTTCTTTAGATTCTAAGATAAATGTTTCATGATTTTTTATTCTGAAAAACTATCTTTACGATTATATTCTAGAAGATTTCAAAGTATTTCAGAAAATTTTTTAAAAAGAATTTAAATTATTTGAAGGCAGATTTTGTTGTCTTTACAAAATTTTAAGACAAATTTGAAAAATTTTAAAAGACATTTATTTAGAAAGTTCAGAAATCTTAAAAAGATTCCAGAAAAAGTGTTAATTTCAAACAGACAAAAACTTTAAGAAAAGTGTAGATTTTCTACAATTTTGTAAAGAACGAGCTTTTTATGAATTTGGAAATGTTTTGAGGGAATTAAACAATTTTCTCTAGACTGTAAGGAAAATTTTTTTGTTTGGAAGATTTTAGGATAATTTTCTTTTATTTTGCAGAATTTTTTTTAAAATTGTAGTTCAAACAATTTTTAAGTTAAAAAAATGATATAAAATTTGCTTTTCGGCATAACTATTTTCATACTAAAGTTATTTCAAGCTAAAAAATAAACTTTGTTAAAAATGGTTGATAAAATCGAGGAAAATATTGTATTTTTAACTATAACAATTTTGGAAAAGAACTCGAAGTGAACTTTTGTGATAAATATTTCGCTATTTTTATTGCTTCTTAAACAGTAGTTTTTAGGGAAAAACAGTAGTTTTATTTATAACATTTATTTAGGGATTATAATATAATTCTTTTTGTAAACAATAGGCTTTCATACATAAAATATTTTAAATAAAAAACTATCAATGAGATTTGCAGAGAATATTTTAAGGAATAAAATAAGCGATACATTAGAATTAAATAAGAATTATACCTTTTACCTACAGAGAAAAAGGAAAACATTAAACTCTAAACTATTATTGTCAAATAAAGAAAGCCGAAATATTTTTTACAAACATTCACCTCGAGCTCTTTTCCCAAATTAGTTATAATTAGCATTAACATATTTTCCTCCATATTATAAATAATTTTTAACAAGATTAATTTTTTTGAAATGAAATAACCTATGTTAATAATAAATATTAATAAATTAGGAAGCACATTGTGTTCATTAAAACACATAATTTGTTTATTAAAATATTTGAAAATCAGAAATGAATTTGAATTAATAAATCTTATATTATATAATATGATAAAAAATATTTCAATTCTCGAAATTTAGAACTGCTAAACATAGTTATTTGATTATTAATTTATGAGCTATTAATATAATTATAAATAATGCAAACAATTTAATTAATCATTAATTAATAATTTACTCATTATTTTCGTAAATTTTAAATATCTTCAAATTTAAATTACAGGAATAGAAATACTAATGGGAATTTAATAATTAATTTATTTTATAATTCGGCAATTTTTTTCTTGCTAATTTATGATTTTGTTAATAATTTTTTCGTTATTTTGTGTTAGTCCCGGATATTCAAACACTTTTAAATATAGTGATGAAGAACTAATTTTTTTTATATTGCCGTTTTAAAATATAATGCTACCATATAATAAATATAATAATTATATCTATAGACGATAATTTAAAACCTCTTAAATTCCTGAGAATTTTTTTAACGGACACGAATTTTTCTCAAAATTTTCAAATATCATTCCAAATTTAAAAAAATTAACTTACAACCTTCTAAATTTTCCCAGCAATTATAAGAAGATTTGTTTATTCTCTTGAAAACTTTCGAGATTCTTATAAATTCTACACAATATTTCTTGAATTTACCCAATTTTTGTTCGTTTTTATTTTTCAATCTTAGCAAATTGAAAGATTTTGCTTTAAAATCTTCCAAACTATTTTTAGAACATTTAGGAAATCGTTTATTATGTTTAAAAACCCTTTTCAATTTTCTCTTAAAGTTAATTTTTCAAAATAAAAAATTTTAAATTTAAAATAAAAAATTTCCTGCATTTTTATTTATTCTGCAAAATTAAAAAAATGGCCTTAAAATCTTTCCGATTTTTCTTTGACTATTTTTGAAATCTTCTAAAATCTTTTTAAGTAATCTCTTCAAAATATTTTTTCGAAATAAAAAATGATTGTAATTTTTCTTAGGAACCTGAAAAAATATCTTACATTTTCGTGAAACTTTACAAAATTCTTTAACAATTTTTACAAGTTTTAATTATTTTTGAATCGTTTCAAAAGTTTTGAATATCTCTTAAATTTAATAAATTTTTTTCTAAAATTATGTAATATGGCGAAATTTTTCTTTAAAATCTTTTACACTTTTTAAAGATTTTAGGAAATAAGATTACGCCGGATTCCTCTGGATTACATAAAATTAGGGTGGATTACTTCACATAAACTAAACTTACAAAAATCTTTTAACTAAAATGGATTACTTTTTAACCAAAATTTTGAATTTTCAACCAAAATTATTAATTTTTCAACCAAGAACATTAATTTTCTATCGAAAAAGATTAATGTTTAACAACACACATAGATCAATTTTCAAGTGAGAAAGATACATTTTCAGTTAAATAATTGTATCTTCATATAAAAAAGGTAAATTTTGGAACAAAAAAATGGAATAGTTAAAGTTTCAGTTTAAAAATAAATATTTAACCAAAAAACAATGATTTTTTAATAAAATAGTTCAATTTTCAAACAAAGTTATGAATTTTCAAATAAAATTTAGAATCTTAAAACTAAAAAAGTAACTTTTTTACAATGTTGCGAAATTATCTACAAAATATATTAATTCTGAACTAAAAGAGGTGAATTCTCAACGAAAAATATAGTAGTCGATATTTCAGCCCAAACAAATTTTAATTTTAAATAATAAAAACAAAACAACACTTGAAATCAACGAAAAAGACGAATTAACAAAAAAAAAGATTTTAACTTTTCAAAAAAAAAGAATATTTCGCAGCAAAATTGTTGCATTGTTGAATTTTTAACCCAAAAAGACGAGTTTTCGGCAAAACTTTAACTTTTAACCAAAAAGATAATTTTTCACGAAATTGTTGAATTTTCTAAAAGCAGATTATATTTTAACCAAGGAATTGAATTTTCGACAAAAAAGCATACAATTGTAACAGAAACGATTAGGTTTCTACAAAGCAAATTAATTTTTAACCAAATAATTGCATTTTTAACCCAAAATATAAATTTTCAACCGAGAAGATTAATTTTCTACCCAAAAATAAATAAATTTTTAACGAAGCATTAGAATTTTCAACTAAAAATATAATTTTTCATCCAAACAGTTGAGTTTTTAGCTAAAAATTATTAAGTTTCTAACAAAATGAAGTACTCAAATTTGTATTGTAAAAGAAAAATTTACAAAAATATCGAATAATCAGAAAAATAGTCAAATTTTTAATCAAGAAGATGAATTTTCAATAAGAATTAAGAATCGTTGATTGCAATAGTTGAATCTACAATCAAAAATAAATTTTCAACTAAAAAACCATGAATTTTGAACAAAATGATTAAATTTTCAACCAAAGAGAGGAATTTTCAACTAAAATAAAAAAACTAAAAAATGAATTTTTAACAAGTAGTTAGAATATCAAGCAGGTAGTAGAATTTTTGTACCAAAAAGATTAATTTTCTACCAACAACTAATTTTTAAATAAATAGATGAATTTTGAAGCCACTAGTTGAATTTTCAACTAAAAAATATAAACTTAAAATATAAAATTTATAAGTTAAATTTTTAGTTAAAAAAGTTAAATTTCAACCAATAAAACCGAATTTTTAACAAGAGTTAAATTTTTAACAAAATTATTTTCAACAAAATTCAAGAATCTGTAACCAAAAAAATTAATTTTTCAAATAACAAAATATTTCCACTTTCACTCAAGTAGTTGCATTTTGAACTAAAAAATATCAAGTTTCAACTCGAAATAACAAACTTAAATTTCAATTTAAAAAATTAATCTGTTACAAAAAAAAAGAATATTCAACAAAATAGTCAAATTTATAATCAAGGTATGAATTTGCAACTAAAATATAGAATCTTCAATTAGAATACTTACATTTTCAATCTAAAAAATTCATTTTCAACAGTATAGTTAAATTTGCAAGCAAAGAAATCGAATGTTCGACCATGTACTTACATTTTCAAGCCAAAAAGACGAATTTTTAACTGAACAATTAAATTTTTAAACAAAAAATGACTTTAAACAAATTGTTAAATCTACAAATTAGATTAATTTTTCACAAAGGAGTTTCTTTCATTTTCAATAAAACTCATGATTATTTAACGAGAAAGATTAATTCTCCACTAATAAAGACAAATTTTCAACAAAATACTTAAAATGTGGAATCACAATACTACTTACTTTTATATTGTATAGCCAAAAATACCAAAAACTTACATTCAGAACCTAAGAAATGGAAATTTTTATTTATTTTGAGGTTAGATTCGCCAAAAAAATCTATACATCATAAAACTAAAAACTCATCACTTAATAAATCATGTAAAAAAGGTATTATGCCTTTTCACAACAAATGACAAAACGACAAAAAAAACAGAATAACAATTATTACTTTTCAACTGAAAACATGTTGCAAAATTGAAAAAAAAACTGCTACAAAATTATTGAATAATTTAATAAATTGATTCTTGAAAAAAAATCACGAAAAACTTGATTTTATAATCTTAAATGCTGAATTTAATTGAAAAACTATTTTTTTTCTTGTCAAGAGTTCTAAATTTGTGAGGTTATGTTTTTATTATGACATTACAAATGACAAAAACAAACACCAATCCCCTAAATGTGAAAGCAGGTGCGAATTTATACGAAGCATACAAACAACTATTTTTTTTAATTTACCTGAGACTAAAGAAATATTTCCTGGATGTTCCAAATTCAAATGTTTGCGTCAATTGATTCAGAAAATAAATCTCGTGATAAATAGATTGTTTGTGAATTGTGAACAGTTGTGAGCATTTACAAAAAAAAATTGTTACAAGCACTTATGAGTTGTGAGGTTTGCTTGAATGGCTTGAATCCCAAAAATAATCAGAGAGTTTACCGCTCGCTGTCAGGCGCTAGAAAGCTTACTTAAGTGCCCGCGAAATTTGAACTCAAATTCAGCAGAGTAAAGTTTTTTTTTGAAGACACGTATGGAAAATAAAAAAAAAAAAATGAAAATTGAACTGCAGATAAATGAAAAGATAACGAAAGAAACGAAATATTTGACGAGAAGGTAAGTTTTGGACCAACAGTAGCTAAGGTCGATTTTTCACTGTAATTAAAAACTTACCTCTAACGCATCTTGAAAAACTTGCGTTTCCATTTTCAATAATGCTTTCCAAATTTGAATGTCAAATTTTTATTAAGGGACATTCAATTTTTTGTTGTGTTTTGTAATTTGTTTTACTCATTTGTATAATCATAATGTTCTTTCAAAAATTTAAATTAGACGGACAAGGTATACCGTTCGATGATGAATAAACAATGTTACCAAATGCATGGAACTAAACTTTATTTCTTTACTTGAAGGCCATGTGACGAGTGAGTCACATGACCAGATTCCTACCTTACAGCCACCTTTCTTATTTCCCAACTTATTTTCACACGAAGCGCCACATCGAGTTGAAAATTTGGCACAATAAATAAGGAGCACTAAAAAAGGTGGGTCTGGTCCTAAACTTTAATAATTATTAAAAAAGTAAAAAACAATTATTTATAACAAAATTTTTTTTCATAATTATACAAATTTAGGACCAGACCCACCATTCTTAGTGCTTCTTGTTTAGTATCCCAAATTTTTAACTCGATGTGACGTTTCGTGTGAATATAAGTTGGGAAATAAAAAAAAGTGGCGGTAAGCTAGGAATCTGGTCATGTGACACACTCATCACATGGCTTTAATGTCTTCGTAAGGATGATTTTTCACTGAGGCCTACACTGGGACTCCAATACCGTGTCGAAAGTCGAAAATCGAACGGACCTTCTTTTCTAATGTGTGGACATAGAAAGTAAGTTCAAACGCAATACAAATTTTCTAAGTCCAAAAAACTCAATTATACACTATCAAGTGTCGCATGTTTAGTATTAAATATGCGGTTTTGGACATTCAAAAATCTGGCGTTTTTCCGTTGTGCGCGCCTTTTTATAAACTCTGTTTTGGGCGGAGTTATCTCCCTCTTTCTTTTCAGCCAGCTAAATCGCTGATGTCATTGAATTTAACAGTCACTTTGCAAATAAATAATTAGGTGGCATGGCTCCACCTATTAGATTTAAAACGCAATATGACCAATTCGTTGATTGACATATCCAAAAAATTTCGGTCCAAAGTTCAAACTATGACCGGATGTTTATACTACCATTTCCCGTCAAAATTCGTTCTAAGGCACGTTTTGATACTAGAAATAGCTCTGTGACTCATCTTTAGGAATGTTAAGAATTTAACCTATTTCCTATTGCGTTGTAGTCTATAAGTATTTCCCTGATATCGAATTAATCTGTAATTCTTATTATTTCTATTATTTCAGGACAGAGGAAGAGTATTAAAATAATGAATATGTCTTCTAAATTGTTCTCATTATATAATTTCTAAGTTATAGTTATAAGTTAAACTAAATTCTAATTTGAATTTGAACACACATCGATCAATCGATATCTCGCTAGTCGATAATAGCTTTCGAGATATACTTTGTGTAACTTAACGTACTGTTTTGAGGGCTCTAGAACCCGAAAATCGATATGGTTACAATCCGATTCCACTTTCGCGGCACCAATCAGAATCAGGGTTGTGCAGTGACGCGTAAAAACGTAATAAACGTAATAAAGATGATGGACTCGGATAGAGCATAATATAAACTCACTTTTTTGAATTATGGTTATGTGTACCGACTTACATTTTTGTTGTTTATCAGAACTTCATTTAATATCAAAATATCACCAAGAATATCAAAACTGACACCAATCATTTTAGAATTATTATTTTGACTGTTTTCATCTAATTGCATTAGGTTTTCTTCTGATGCGTTTATAATTATAACGCACTTTTTTCTGAAAAAAGGTGTTGAAATCAGCAAAAATCCTTGAATGTTTTTTTTTTATTTTTAAGATATTTGCTGTTCGGATGTTTTGAAAATTCACCTGTGGTTTCTAAACCTTACTTTAGCCGCATTCGATAATACGCGGTTGCATCCTTGACAAAACGCAATATTTTTACCATTTTTTTTAAAGGGAAGGATAATTCTTCTTAACATGGATTCCTCGGTCTGCCGCCTCTATTCATTGTCGAAGTTGTAGAATAATAACTTTATTTCATTCACTTTAAATTTCATGGATGTAACATAATACCGTATACCGCTACTGGCACTATTTTAAAAGTATGGAATGAAATGTGATAATGTCGATGCCATCTCGTAAACGTATATTACGTTTTGTACAAAACTGAGGACGTAATATACGTGCGTAAATTACGTCAAAAAACTCATGTAATTTACCTAAGGTATATTACGTGCACAACCCTGGTCAGTGGTTCTGAGGATGGTGATTTGTTCTCATAGAGATATTACAGATAGAGTAGGCATGCTATAGGCGCCCATACAAGTGGGAGCGTCCAGCCGATAGAAAGAGAGAGAATGATTTATGTATTGCTCTCTCTGTCTAATGGCGCATGCGCGTTGATTAGATTTCTTGTCAGAACATGAATCGAAACAGAATAAGATCTTTCCTGCAATACAGTCGATAAACGAAATCTAGTGCAATGAAAACAATCGTATATTTCCTAAGTAATATTCAATAAAAATAGGTTAAGCTAATTTACAAATCATTAGGCTAAGCCCCTCAGCCCACAACTTTTTCAAGTACTTCACACTACTTATACTCATGATTGCACGGTGGCCGAGGTGTCAAGATCTCAGCCTTTAGGTTTTGCTTTTCCCGGTTCAATTCCCGCAATTGCAGTTTTTTTTTAAATCTTTTTTATGCTAATATATTTATAGGAATATTGTTTTGAGAGAATTTTTTGGTATTCTTTTGTATTTTATTTGTGAAATTAATTTTGCAAGGCAATTGATTATCATATGGTAGCTACTTGTTTTAATCAACTCTTATTTCAAATCGCTAAATTATAATTAAAAAAATGCCAAATACGAAAATGCATTGTAATTTTTCAAGTAAATTATCTGCAATCGATAACAGAAAATTGCAAAAATGATATTGAAAATGAGATATAATGTCAATACAACAAGCAATGAATTCTACAGTCTTTGAGTATTTTCCAACCCGTAGGCTACATATCAGCTTATTTATAAAATATCTCATTAACCAAAACGTTTTATTGTTAGAAGAAAAATAA
>NC_046657.1:168553128-168593175 GCF_010883055.1 Belonocnema kinseyi
TACAGGTTACGTACGCACTTTACCGTTGCCCGTTGAATCACAGACACGCATGCGCAGTACGCAACAAAAGAAAGAGATAGAAATACATAAATGATTCTCTTTTCTTTCGCAAGACGCTCTCACTTGTAGGCATGCCTACTCTATTGGTAATATCTCTATGTTTGTTCTACTCATTTTCCATCTGCTTTCATTAGAAAGAGATCAACTGACCAATCACCAATCGCCATCCCTAGAAAAGGACAGGTTTACTTTCTCAATTAGGTATCTCTTTCTATTCCCTGGACCAGGACTATATGTCGATGAACTGCCACCACGTTATCGGGCGAGGGTATTTTATATCGGATATAATAGTTAGTACAAAGACACCGGCAATAATAACAATTTTTTGATTTTTCGGGACTACCAAAAATGTCGGTAAAGTAAGAATCAGATAAGTGTCACATAACTTGATGGTATCACTTACACTTTATGGACATGTGACACTGATCCGATTCCTACCTTACCGATATATAGAACTACAAAAAATAATTTTTTTTGTATCTGTGAAGATTTATTAGCACATACACATTCTTTAGTCTCTTTTCATTATTTTCTCAGACTTGCAGCTCAGCATCACACTTCGTGTGGAATTAGTATGATAAAAAAATGTCGGTAAGGCAGGAATCGGATAAAAGTCACATGTCCATAAACTATAAACTGATACCATAGATTTATGACACTTATCTTATTCTTACCTTACTGACACTTTATCTACTACAAAAAAAATCAAAAAATTATTATTTTTGATAATTGTAAAAATTTATCAGTAAATAAACGTTCCTTAGTCACTTTTCATGATTTTTCCAAACTTTCATTTTGATACCTCATCTCTTGTGAAATTGAAATGACCCACAAAAAATGTCGGTAAAGTAGAAATCGGATAAGTATCACATGCTTACAAAGAAAAAAACAAGGAACATTGATCTGGAATAACTGAAATCGAAAATACTAGACGGAAATCAAAAATATTCTAATATTTTGCACAAGATCTGTAGAGTAGAAAATGCAAATCATTTCCTACATTACCATCGCCAGACACACTCCTTCTTGCTAATCCATTTTTGCACATCAGCGCTGCCATCGCACGTCTCTCTCTCTCTCTCGAATCTCATTGTGCCTGATTAGTGGATTGTGGCAGAGTCGGCTGAGTTCTTAGAATTCTGCTATCACTGACAATAATTCTGCCTGGCTGGGGAAAACAGGAAGACTGATGAGTGGTGCAAACTGGTGCGAACTGTGATCTGTGACGAGAACCCCCGCGAACAAGAACCAGCTAAACAGAACTAGTCAATTGTCAGCTGACCAGTTCTCTCGCCACGAAGCCTCGTCTACTTTCGACTGAGTCGAATCGCCAAAATATTTCCCTATCATGTGCTTCTGAAGTTTTTGTCGTCTCGTGTTCGCGGGATTTGTGTGCAGAAGAATACAAGAGTGGAGACATGTGCGCGATTAAGTTGAAGTCGTCCAAGTGCTGAGCTCCTCCCTACGATGCAGTCCATTTATTGGACTGGGAGGCTGCTCTCTCGTGCGCTTTGGAACGGGATTTCGAATTATTCGGCAACTGCTGAACAGAGTGTTTCCAAACGTCGCGAGGCGTCCCTCGTTTCAGCGGTATGCGGGTTCCCGAAGGACTTTGCCCGCGGTCGTCTACGCAAAGGACAATTTGGCGATGACGCCTGGTTTAGTGCTAAATTCAAGGCTGTGGAAGTCATTGGTAAGTTTTTCCATATTCCCCATCGATTCCGAGGAATTTCCAGATTTCGGGAATGTAAGTCCGCGAGGAAGAGTCTGATGACAGTCAAATATAGGAAGACAATAATAATATAGCTCGACTCTAACCTCGAGCTTTGTACTGTCCGGAAGCGCTTTTGGTTCTAATGGCCGGAGTCTTGGAGAAACTGCGAGACATGTGATTACATGTGACTCACTAACGTAAACTTTCCCTTCACGTTCCTTGACAGGTTTCGTGGAAAATCGGCCGATTTCTACAATTTTCTTTGATCTTTTTGGGGAAATTTAGAATTAGATTAGAAGGTTTGAGGTTAGAGTTGAAAACGTTTTTTTGACGTAATTTTGTTGAGGAGAGAGGGGAGTACGGACCGAATTAAATTTAAAGGGCCTTGATTGCCCTCTCGGCCCTAACAAAAGGCATTGTTGAATGCAAGAAATTTCATGGTTGAGTCACTAATTTTAGATTTTTTTTAATAACAGGTTTTCTAGAAAATCTTGACTTCGAAATGACTTGTCTTTTCCCTGCCAGGGTGTATATCCTACCTGGAATTGTCGGGGAATTTTTTCGGGAGCGTGTCCAATTTTTTCTTTCAATTTCAATCTAAAATTGAATAATAATGATTCTTCATTTTTAAAAGTAGCTTTACGCTGCTTTATTTATTTTAACTAAAGATTTCATTCAATTTTTGGTTAAAGTTTAATGTCCAGGAAATTGGCGATGCCAACTTCTAATTTTGAAATATAAAGAAATAATCCTATTCATGTCAACCGTGCAATTTTTTGATTTTTTTTTGAAATTTTTCAAGATTCGTAAATGAAACAAATAATTTACATTAATTGCATAGAAAATTATTATGAATTTAACTTTACGCGGCAAAGAAATATGTTAAGTGAAAAATGTACCTAGCTAACAACAATTATTAAAAATGTCAGGGCATTTTATTGTTCATTAAAATTTTAGGGACTGAACAAAAAATCTGACAAAAGTCAAGGAATTCCTATAACTCATGCAAGATAAATTTTGAATATTAGTTTTAAATTGTTTTATTCAATTACATAATATTCTGGGTGAAAATATTACAAGTTCAACATTCTGGTATTTAATTACTAATGATCAGGGATAACTATGCAACTATTTTTGTTTAATTCGTCTATTTTGTAGAAACTTAACTAATTTAAAATTAATATTTTAGTGTTGAAAAGTGAACTTAACTCTCTTTTTTAATGAAAAGTCAACAGATTTTAAAAAATTTATCTTTTTAATTAAAAAATTCAGATATTTTAGTAGAAACTGCTTTTTTCTTAGATAGAAATGCAACTGCTTGGTTGAAAATTCAAAACTTATGTTTAAAAGTCAACTGTTTTGTTAAAAATTTTAATATCTAAGTAGAAAAATTACTTCTTATTTAAAACTCATACTTCGATGTTAAAAATTCAAATAAAAATCTTTCTTTGGATAAAAATTGAACTATTTTTGTTGTTGAAAATTTGTGTGTTATTTAAAAAATTCATCTATTTTAGCAACAACTGCATCTTTCTTGGATAAAAATGCAACTGTTTGTTAAGAAATTTTTTCCGGTTGAAAATTCAACTATTTTTTGGAAAATTTACGTATGAAAGTCTCCTATCTTGGTTTTGAAAAGACAACTGAAATCTTTTTTAGGTAAAAAATTCAACTTTATTTTAAATTTGTCTCTTTGATTTAAAAATTCATCTGTTTTAAGAGAAATTTCATTTTTCTTTGATAAAAATGAAACTTCTTGGTTGAAAATTCAACTATTTAATGGAAAATTTACTTGTTCTTAAAATTTATATGTTTGTGTTGAAAAGTCAAATTAATATCTTTTTTGGATAAGAATGCAAACAATTTTATTAAAATTTCTTTTATTTCAAAATTCAAAAAATTTGGTAAAAAGTCCTCTTTTTCGGTTTCAAATTCAACTATTTTTTTTTAATACAATTGCAACGGCTTGGTTAAAAATTCAAAACTTCTGTTGAAAAGTCAACTGTTTTCTTAAAAATTGAAATATCTGTGTAGAAAAATTACTTCTTATTTAAAACTCATACTTTGATGTTAAAAAGTCAAATAAAAATCTATTTATGATAAAAATTCAACAGTCTTTTTTGTTGAAAGTTTGTGTTTTATTTCAAAAATTCATCTGTTTGAGTAATAACTGCATCTTTTTGGGATAAAAATGCAACTCTTTATTTCAATATTCAACAATTCTTTTAAACAGGCATCCCTTTTGGTTGAAAATTCTACTTTTTCGTTGAACATTTATATTTTTAAGGTTGAAAAGTCAAGTATATTTATAGGAAATTTACTTCTTGTTTAAAACTCATATTTTAATATTGAATAGTGAAACTAAAACCTTTTTTTGTAGGAAAATTTAAACACATTTTTCAAAAATTTTCTTCTGATTTAAAAATGGAGATTTTTTAGTAGAAATTTCATCTTTCTTGGTTGAAAATGCAACTGTTTGGTTGAAAATTAATCTTCCCTGTTGGAGGATTAAACTATATTGTTTGAACCACTTTGTTGAGAAATCATTTTTTGTCGAAGATTCATATTTTTGTTTGAAAATTCATCTCTTTGGTTGAAAATTGAACTATTTGGTTGAAAATTACATTTTTATCGCTGAAAATTCAATTTTTTTAACAGAAAATTCGCCTTTTGGATTGAAGATTCAATCATTTGTGTAAATTTTTTTTCCTTTCATGACTGAAAAATCTTTATTTGCTGAAAATTCGACTTTTTGGTTTGAAAAATTAATTTAAACAGATGAAATTTCACCTTTTTTGCTTGAAATATAAATTTTTGCCTTTTTTGTTAAGAATGCATCTTTTTAGGTCGAAAATTTATTTATTTTATTGAAAATTCAAGTATTTTGTATAAAAGTCATCTTTTATAGTAAAAAAGTAATTTTTTGTTTAAAATAAATAAGTAAATTTGAACATTTTTATTTTGTGTTTGAAATATTGTTTTATTCCGTTTGCAGACGATCCGATCATAAAAATATTACAAGATTAAATTGCTGGTATTTAAATTTTAATGGTTAGAAAAAAATAAAAAATTGTTCGCAGAAAAATTTAAGAATTTTGAAAATGAAATGTTCACCTTTTAACGCTTTATTTAAACAACAAAAAATTTCCATTAGCCTCAAATCCCATATCTTATTGTTTTTGAACGTGCTTTTGACTACAAAATTTCGACAATCTGAAACTCGTGCTGATTTCTACTAGTCCAGCTCACTAATTCTCTCTAATGGCGAATTACACTCAAATTAATTTGTTTAAAAAATGCACAATTCAGCAAAGTTTTCATTTTTTTCTCGAAAAAATGAATTAGCGAAGCTCACATAAAAAAAGGTTTAATTTGTTTCATTTTTAGGGTGAATTTGTCTTTTCTCAACAAATCTTTTACGGTAAAATAGAGCACAATTCAACACAAGTTTCATTCTTTCGAAATTTGAAGTTGACCATTGCCAACTTCCTGGACTCTGAACTTGGATAGCGTTTAATTCTTGGCTGAAAAATCATCTTTCGCTTGAAAGTTCAAGTTTGTTTGCAATTATTTCTCCATCAAAAAAACTTTTTTAGTTGAAAATTTAACACACGTTGAAAAGTTGTCTTTTTTGTTGAATTCAACTATTAAAAAATTATTTATTATCAAAAATGAAAATATTTTTTGCGATGAAATAACAAGTAATACATATTTCGTTCAGAATTCATCTTTTTAAATACAATTTGTTTGTAAATTTAACTATTTTGTTGAATTTTTTAAAATAATTATTTTTAAACTGAAAATATAATTATCCTGCTTGAATATTTCATCACCTTATAAAAAGTTAATCATTTCAAAAAATTAATTGAAAATTCGTTATATTTGTTGTTGAATTGAACTATTTTTGGTTAAAACTTAAAAGATTTTTTAGTAGAAATATCTGCTACTACATTTCACTTTCAGAATTCATCTTTTTTTTTTAAATAGAAACTTTTGTGTTGATACTTTAACTATATTGTTGAAATTCTTTTTACATTAATTTTTTTAACTAAAAATTTAACTATTCAAGTTTTGGTAGAAAGTTCATGTATTTTGTTGAAAATGTATCTTTTTGGGTAGAAATTACTTTTTCTGTTTCAAAATTCAACTATGAACACTAAAAATTCATCATTTTAGTTGAAAATTAATTTTTTCTAACTAAAAATCACTCATTAAATAACGGAAAAAGTTAAATTTGAAGACAAATTCAAAAAATGCTTAATTATTTGTTTAAAAGTTCAAGCTTGCAATTTTTTTATAGAAATTTTCCGGTTGAAACTTTAACTATGTTGTTAAAAATTCGCTTTTTCGGGTGAAAAATGATCTTCTTGGTTGACAATTCCGCTGTTCCGACTAATTCAATGGTTTAAGTTGGAGATTCAAGAAATGATGAATTATTTTTAACAAATTCGTGTTTCCTCTAGCTGAAAATATAATTTTTTGACTGAAAATTTTAATTCAGCAGTTGGAACTATTTTGTTGAAAATGTTGTTTTTTTCTAGTTGAAAAATATTTTTTTTTTACTGTAAATGCAGCTAACCTTCTTGAATTAAATATTTCATAATTTTAGTTGAATATTCATCTCTGCTTAAACAATATTTTTTGTTAACAAATACTGTAACTACTCAATTTTTTATTTAAAAAATGATTGCTAGATATTAATATTCTTGGTTGAAATTTATATTTTTAGTTAAAATGCAACTAATCCAGTTGAAGATTCATTTTTTTATCATTAAATTGATCATTTTTGGTTGAAAATTAAATTTTATTCACTTTTGGTTTATATTTTGTTCGTTTCTAAATATTTTAAATAAATTTTTGAATTTTATAACTAAAAAAGATTAATTTGGAAAACATGATTTAGTTAAATTTATATTGCGGAGAATTAAATTTCAATACAAAATAATAATTTTCTACAAAATTTTCTTTTATTTTGTACCCAATGTAGTTGAATTTTATAAAAAATTGTTGAATTTTCAGACCAAAAAGACGAATTTTTAATTAAAAAGAGAGTTGAACTGTTAGACGAGAACATGAATCTTCAAAAAAAAAAAAAGGTAATTTACAACTAATCAGTTGAATTTTCAAAAAATAGTTATATTTTCAGTTGAAAAAATACTGTTTAACAACAAAAAAACGTATTTTCTACTTAAGTTATGAATCTTTAACAAAATAAAAGAACTTTTAAGAAAGTAGTTCCATTTTCAATCAAACTGTTGCATCTTTTAACAAAAAATTGATTTTCTACCAAAAAAGACGAATTTTCAATAAAAAATTTGAATCCTTATTTAAAACAGATCAATTTTCAGCCAAAATGTTGCATTTTTAACCAAAAAATGGGTTTTCTACCAAAAAGAAGAATTTTCAACAAAATACCTCAATTTCCAATGAAACAGTTAATTTTTCTACCAAATTGTTTAATTTTCGAGCCGAAAAAAAATAATATTCTAAAAAGTATTCGAATTTTCTACAAAAAAGTTAATTTACAACCAGTTGATTGAATTTTAAATAAAATAGTTAAATTTTCAGTTTAAAAACCAATTTTAACCAAATAAAACATGAATTTCCTCAAAAAAATTATGAATCTTCAACCAACAAAAATGAACATTTAAGTAATGCAACTCTTAACTGAGGAGTAGGTATTTCAGTAAAAAGTATTTGAATTAAAATTAAAAGACAGTTGGCTTCGACCAATAAAGACCAATTTTAAACAATATACTTGAATCCTCAATTAAAACAGATTAATTTTCAGGCACAATTTTGCATTTTTAATAACAAAATAAGCGGTTTTCTACCAAAAAGACGAATTTTCAACAAAATACATCAATTTCCAATGAAATAGTTAAAGTTTTTACCAATTTTTTTTTATTTTCGAGCCGAAAATACGAATTTTCTGCAGGAAAATGTTCACCTCGAAAATGTGTATTTTCAACAAAAAAGTTATTTTCCAACCAAGTACGATTAATAGATTTAATGCTTTCACGATTATTCAATTTGATAAAAAGAGATATTTCGGATTCTAATCGTATAAAAAACTACGAATTTTGCTGACATTTTGTGAAAATTGGACCTTCAGGGCTGACCTGAAAGGCATCCTAGAAAGTATACATAAGAACAAAATAACCTGATACCTCAGTTTCAGGTCAGCCCTGAAGAAGTGAACTGCAATGTTTACGAAACGTTGGCAAATTTTTACAACTTTGATAAAACCAACACCTTTAGTAAGCTCATGACTTCTCAAAGTAAGCTACTAACATCCTTCGCTATTGACACCCTTCCAAATCAATTCTGCATAATACAAGTCTGCTTCTCTTGAAAGAAAGAATACAAGATACCAAATTTCTCTTGCACACTACTCTCAGATTTGATATTTGGTCTACATTGGATCGCATATCTTTTGACCAATCCCAACGGATTGAAGAGCTTTCCACTCAAAAACGAAAAATAAAATTTAACAAATTACTTCCAGTAAGGCAAACACAACTAACAGATACAGTAAACGACATCGCTGACTGCAATGAAATGATTTCAGTCTAATGTAAAGGACATAATTTTGCAGTAGCTCCTTCGAAAATCCCAGGAGAAAAAATAATCAGCAATTTAGAATCCAGAATATATACCGTTCCACCCGAAAAAGCGAATGATATACGACGTAGGATGGCCAACATTTTACGCCAAGTTCAAGTTTCATCCTCAAACTTAACAAAACAAGAAAAAAGCCGGGCAAAATTACGTATCCGTGGCAATTTTTGCTCAAAGAAAATGAGTTTTAATGTGGATTCCTATAAGGGAAAAGGGACAGGGGTGTTATCCTACATTATGCCTGTGACCAGTCACAGGGGTGACTTCAGTATCTCGAAAACTATTCGAGATATCGATTTAAAACTTTCAGATTCGTGTTTCTCGCAAAAAATCCTATAGGAATCGACAATAAAACTTTGTCGCCACGGATATCGTAATCTCCCCAAAAACCGCAATTAAAGAACTCAATCGGAATAAAGATATTATAATATTACCCGCAGACCAAGGCAACACAACAGTAATAATGAATAAAGAAGGCTATAACAGCAAAATCATGGACCTTCTAACTGACGATACATACACAAAACTTAAAAAGGACCCTACAAAAACAATAGTCAGTAAAACATTCCATCTCTCCAAGACTTTACGGACTTCCAAAAATCCACAAAGATAACATTCCACTCAGACCGATAGTCAGCACAATAAACTCACCAACTTACAATCTAGCACGCTTTCTCGCTACAAAACTGAATCCCTTTACAGGAAACTCAAAAACTCATTTGACTTTATTAAAAAGATACAAGAGATTCATATTCAACCCCAAGACATCCAAGTGAGTTTTGGCATAGCATCTGTCTTTACGAAAGTACCAATCTCTGATACAATTGATAATATTACATCTTTTACAAACTTCCCTTCCGAGCTCATACCTTTGATAGAACACTATCTCAATGATACTCACTTTTCTTTCAATAACCAATTCTACGAACAAACCTCAGGTGCGGCAATAGGATCCCCAATCTCACCTGTAATAGTCAGTGTCTTTATGGAACATCTAGAAACTAAAATCTTCAACCAAGCCAAGCTTAAATCGGAATTTTTGTTCCATTATGTTAATGACACTTTTGTCATCTGGTGACATTGACGAGATGAACTAAAGTAGTTTTTCGATTTCATCAATCGATTGCATCCAATGTTCAGTTCGCCATGGAAATTGAACCAAACAGAAAATTGCCTTTTTTGTACGTATTAGCTTACAAAAGATCTGATACCACATTAGGACATGCAGTTTACAGAAAACGCACGCATATAAACATGCCTCCTCCTACCATCACCCATCTCAAATACAATCGGTCATCAACTCCCTTGTATATAAAACTGTCTCCATAACAGATAAAGATAACTTACAAAAGGAATTACAAAACGTTTAACAAATCCTAATACAGAACGATTATACCAACAAACAAATTGATAAAACAATAAGAAAATACACTAAAAAAAAAACAAGTCAACACAACCAGGAAAGAAAGAGAAAAATTACCACCACCCTACCCTACATCCAAGGTGTCACAGAATAAATAGCAAGAATTCTCAACAAACACAACATCTAAACCATATTTAAACCACCTGCGAAAATAGGACAACTACTAAATAACCCTAAAGACAAAAAGGCACCCTTAAGTGATCCAGGAGTATAAAAAATCCCTTTTCCTTGTGGCAAAGTCTACATTGGAGATACCGGGGAAGCGGTGAGCCAACGTATAAAGGAACATAAGAGTAAATTCAAGCTAAAAAATTTCACGCAATTAGCACTAGCTGAACATCACATCCAAGCAGGACATAAAATTTTGTTTGATAAAACAACAGTCATTTCTAAATACACAATAACTTTACAAGAAAACATAGAGAAGCAATTAAAATCTTAATACCCCTAATAACATCAATAGGGAAATGGAAATATACTGAACCCCCTTTTAAGTTCATGCCCGGATAAGTTCACTCTCGTTTAAGTTCACGCGTTGTTTTTCGTTTAGGTTTACTTTCATCTTTCCATCAAGTACTCAGTGCTCCGCCCTTTCAATCGCATCAGCATATGGAGAGTCTCTTCTCGTGGTGAGAGCGATGGTCCTTCCCGAGTAAACCTGAATGAGTTGTTTTTGTTTCGGTGGAGTAAACTTAAACGGGGTTTCAGTGTAATACTAATCCGATTTGGCTTTTCGTTCTCCCGAATTGATAAAAAATACTTGATTGGCCAATCAGGTTCAACTAGTCCCCATGGTGGGGCGCTCTGGCCAATCACAGGTATCGTAGAGAGTATACATGAGAACAACATAACCTCAGTTTCAGGTCAGACCTGAAGAAATGAATTGCAATGTTCGCGAAACGTCGGCAAAATTCGTAGTTTTTTACCCGATTGGAACCCGAAAGATCTCTTTTTATCATTCACGATTAATCTTTAACCAGACAGTTACATTTTTAACCAAAAAATATCGAGTTCCTACAGAAAGAGATTATTAATAGATTTTTTAATAAAAAAAATTTTTAGTTAAATTAAGAAATTTAAATTGAAGTAATTTGAAATTAAATGTAAAATTGCATCATAATTAAATGTAATATCAAGTGACATTTAAACTGGTTAGATAGGTTTTACTATTAAAATTTTTTAAATGTCTGATTTTATCGGTTAAGTGGCTACCATGACATTCTAATTGAAAACTAAATTCAATTTGAAAAATGTGTTTATCGAATTTTCCATGTACATTTTTCTTGTAATTGATAGGCAGTGATAAAAACTTTTAATTAACTCAGAAATATGAATGGATTTAGATTCGTAAACTCTACTATGTTATGAATTGGAAAATACATTGGTGGATACGAGACACGAGTTTTCCCGCGTTGCTAAAAATATCTAGTCTCGCAATGCATTCTGATTTGTTTTGGCAATCTGCCTATGCTTTCAGATTTTTTACCATTATGTCACAATGTTGGACAGAAATGTACAATAACATTCATTTGACACATATGAGCAACACTTATTTTAACTCTCTTTTAATAAATTAAATTTTTTAAATTTAATAATATCTCTGTCAGTTGGAAAGTTATTCACAGTCTTCATAGAAATGATTTGTAAATAATTTAGTGTGTACAATTTAAATTCCTTGTTCATACGTCCATGTTCATTCAGATTAAAAAAATTCGCCACACTTGCATCTTGTAGACATAATCATTATACAGACGTTTGTTATTTACTCCTGATAAGGCAAAGTTTATCAAACACCTATTGCAGTTGATGCAATGATGTCTAACTGGACTTTGGCAACTGATATTTTTATTGCATATACAGTGCAAAGTTTGTGTAAAGAGATAAACAAAAATTAGTGTATGTTGTAAATTCTGAAATTTAAAGATCAATAATATCAGACCATTTACACTATTTTTTATAAATAGTGTAAATGGTGTTATAAATAAAAAACAATAGTGTCATAAAATTTCTCGAATATTAAAAATGGGCTTCAATATATATTAAAAATGTTATCATTTAGTCCATAAATGATTAAAATTCCTATTTATTTATTGTAGGCCTCCGTCTTTCTTTTTTAAAATATTTTCCCACTCAAATGTGAATTGATTGATTAGAACCCAATAAGAAAATCCATCTACTTTTGGTTGAAAGTTCATCCTTCTGCGTTGAAAATTCTACTATTATATTTTCCGCTAATAATTCATCTTTTTTTATTTCAAAATTTACTTATTTGGTTTAATATTGAATTATTTTTTTGAAAATTCAACAATTTTGTTAAAAAGTTATACTTCATAGGACCTTTACAGTTTGTGTGGAGAAGGACTTTTGGTCAAATTTCGGTTTTCTGATGCTTCATTTTTAATTCTATAATTTAAAAAATCTGTTTTGATTAAGGAATTATAAAATATAGTAGAAGATTCATCATTTTGGCTGAAAATTGATCACTGATGGAATTTCTTTGGTTGAAAATTAATTTTTTTTTAATTGAAAATTTATATTTTTTTAACTGATAATTTAGCTATTCCGTTTTTGGCTGAAAACTTATTTTTTCAGATGAAAATTCAACTTTATGATTAAAATTTTAATTATTTCTATGAAAATTATTGTATTTTGTTTAAAATTCGTCTTCGTTGATAGAACATTAATCTTGGATAAAAAGAATTTTTTAAAGCTGAAAATCTACCTAACCTAGATGAATATTCCCAACTTTCTGGTAGGAAATTTGTCTCTCGTTGATAATTAATTTTTTTAAACTTAAAATTAATGCCTGATAGAAAATAATTATTTTGCTTTTTTAACTGAAAATTTAAAGTATTCAATTTTTGATTGAAGCTTTTTCTTTTTGACTTAAAATTTGATGAATTTGGTGAAATTTCATCTGTTTAGTTTAAAAGTCAACTACATATTCCAGTAGAAAATTCATAATTTTAATGGAAAATTTATCACTTTTGTTTGACAACTTAATTATGTTGTTGAAAATTAGTTTTTTTTTTGCGACACTCTAGCGCTCAGATCATGTTATGCGTAAGTCTATTTAAAAGAATCTTAGAATGAGTATTTCAAGAGAAAAATTACTATTGACGTGCAACATTCTCTGAGCGTTCGCGTGTCGCACTAAAAAATGTGTCTCGTGAAATAATAGAAACTGTTTAGTATTTCTTTCTGCTTTTCTCTCTAGAAAAATTTGGAATAACGTACAAACAATTTTCTTTTAATAAAAGAAAAGCTTAATTTGTGTATTTAATTTTGATATTAAAAAATGAGACTAATTTTTTTCAACAAAATTTTCTTTTGAAAGAAGAAAAAATAAATTTATTTAATTTTGTTATTAAAAAAAATCATTTTTTAATCTAATTATTCAATTTTTTCGTTTTGCTTGAAAATGCATATATTTTGGTGAAATTTGATCTGTTTGGTTTAAAATTCATATATTCCAGTAGAAGATTTATATTTTTAGTTAAAAGTTTCTCACTTCATCAGAAAATTTAATTATTTTTTTTTTAAATTTAACTATTCTATTTTTAGTTTAAAATTGATCTTTTTTTGTAGAAATCAACTATTTCAGTAGAATATTCACAATTTTAGTTAAAAATGTATCACTTTCTTGAAGAGTTTAAATATCTTGTTGAAAAATCGTTTATTTTCGGTTGAAAACGAAATTTATTGATCTAAGATTTTAATTATTCTATTTTTTGGTGAATTAGCAAAAATGAAAATTAAACTATTTTATTAAAAATGGATAGTTTAAATTGAAAATGTATTACATCGGTGGGTAATTTAATTATTTTATTGAAAATTCGGTTTGTGTTCTGTTTGATAATCCATTTTTTTAAACTGAAAATATAACTATTCCATTTTTGTTTAAAAATGTATCTTTTTTAGATTAAAATTGAACTATATGATTGAAAGTCTATATTTTTGATATTTAAATTTAAATATTTTGATGGAAATTATTTAAAAATATTATTTATTTGAAAATAATTTTTTTTCAACTAAAACGTTAACTGTTTCAGGTAGATATTTCATAGTTTTAGTTGAAAATTTATCTGGTTAAAATGTTGTTTAAAACTGATATTTTAACTGATCTATTTTTGGTTGAAAATTTATCTTTCTTAATTAAAAATTCAACTATTTGATTGAAAATTGAAGATTTTGTTTCAAAATTTAATATAATGCTGGAAAATTTAATTATTTTATTAAAAGTTCGTTTTTTGTTTGTTTGAGAATTAATTTTTTTGAACTCAAAATTTAACCATTCCATTTTAGGTTTAAAGCGTTTTTTTTAGATAAAAATTGAACTATGTGATTGAAAGTCAATATTTCTTGGTTTGAAATTCAAATATTTTAATGAAATTTATTGCATTTTGTTGAAAAAGCGTCTTTTTAGTAAATAATTAATGTACTTGTTGAAAATTTTTTTTTTCAACTAAAAAATGTACTTAATCTAGTGGAATATTCCATCACTTTAGTTGAAAATTCATCGCTTTCATTGAAAATTACATATTTTTTAAATGATAATTTAAATATTTCAGATGGATATTTCATGGCCTTATTTGATAATTCGTCTTTTTAGTTAACATTTTTTTAAACTGAAAATTGAACTTCAATTTTTGGTTAAAAATTTATCTTTTTAGTTAAAAATTGATCTTTCTTTACTTGAAAATTCATATTTTCGTGATTGAAATTTGATTTTTTGGTTAAAAATTCACTTAGCGTTTAATAAAGTTACTTTCAGAAATGAAAAAAAAACAACATTATTTATAATAAACTCGCGAAATTGTATACATATTCCAAGTCAATTGTGTAAAAAAATGCAAAATACTTGAATGGATCCATACTGTGAAAAGTCATACCTGAAAAAAACTTGGAATTGTAACGGGACACCCCCCCCCCCCCCCCCCCCCCCCTCCCCCGATTTCGCCCTATTTTCGTAGACAAATTGAATTTAATTATTAAAAATATGGTAAATAATTTCTGTTATATTTTCAGGCGTAGCCGATGGCGTTGGTGGCTGGATCCACTACGGAATAGATCCAGGGGAGTTTTCGAGTTTTCTGATGCGGACGTGTGAGAGGCTAGTCTCTATGGGAAGGTTTAGTCCTACAGAACCAGCAGGTTTATTAGCACGCAGTTACTACGAATTACTTGAAAATAAGCAGCCTATATTAGGTAAAAACCTCAATAAAGTAAATCAGAATCTGCTACTCTTATAAATAATGGCAGATAAGAAATTATTTTATTTGTAAATTAATCCGTATTATTATCAGAGAGACGATAACCACTGACTTTTATTAATTCGTAACACTTGGTAAAATAATGCGCATATTTCTGAAAAAGGATTCTTCTTTCGATCTCTAGTAGCTTAAGAGAAAAGCACTCGACAGGAAATGGAAAGTTTTCTGGTTCAATTCCTAGTAGAGCCAAAAAGAAGATATTTTTTCAGAATAAATTTAATTTAAAAACAATTCACAGCTCCATCTAGTCTGAAAAGACGCAAAGAATTTTTGTTATTCTCTGTTGACAATACAAATTCCTTGACAAATTTAACTTGTATTAATACGTAACACCTGGTAAAGTAATGCGTGTATTTATGAAAAGGATAGTTCTTTCGAACTCTCTAGTAGCTTAAGGGGAAAGCACCCGATCGGAAATCGAATGTTTTGCTGGTTTTATTCCCAGCGGAGGGATTGAAAATATTTTTTTTAGAAGAAATTTAATTAAAAACATTAATTGAAAGCTCCATCTAGTCTGAAAACAAGTCAAGAATTTCTGTTATTCTCTGATGATGATGATGATGATGATGATGATGATACAGATTTCTTGAAAAACTGGACGTAACACCTGGAGAAATAATGCGTGTATTTCTGAAAAAGGATACTTCTTTCGATCTCTCTAGTAGCTTAATGGGAAAGCACCCGACTGGAAATCAAAAGTTTTGTGGTTTGATTGCCAGTGTAGCCAAGGAGAAAATATTTTTTCAGAAGAAATTTAATTTAAAAAAACGTTTTAATTCATAGCTCCACCTAGTCTGAAAATACGCAAAGAATTTTTGTTATTCTCTGATGATAATAAAAATTCCTTGAAAAATTTGACTTCTATTAATACGTAACACCTGGTAAAATAATGCGAGCATTTCTGAAAAAGGATTCTTGTTTCGATCTCTATAGTAGCTTAAGGGGAAAGCACCCGATCTGAAATCAAATGTGTTGTGGTTTTATTCCTAGCAGAGCCATGAAAAAAAATTTTTTTCATAAGAAATTTAATTTAAAAAACGTTTTAATTCATAGCTTTATCTAGTACGAAGACTTCAAGAATTTCTGTTTTTCTCTGATGATGGTAATACAGATACCTTAAAAAATTGACTTGTATCAATATGTAACACCTGGTAAAATATGCGTGTATTTCTGAAAAAGGATTCTTCTTTTGATATCTTTAGAAGCTTAAGGGGAAAGCACCCGACCGGAAATCGAAAGTTTTATAGTTCGATTGCCAGTGTAGCCAAGGAGAAAATATTTTTTCAGAAGAAATTTAATTTAAAAAACGTTTTAATTCATAGCTCCATCTAGTCTGAAAAGACGCAAAGAATTTTTGTTGTTCTCTGATGACAATACAAATTCCTTGACAAATTTGATTTCTATTTATACGTAATACCTGGTAAAATAATCCGTTTATTTCTGAAAAAGGATTCTTCTTTCCATCGCTCTAGTAGCTTAAGGGAAAAGCACCCGGCTGGAAATCGAAAGTTTTGTGGTTTGATTCCCAGCGGAGTCAAGGAGAAGATCTTTGTTCAGAAGAAATTCAATTAAAAGATTTTTCAATTCATATCTGCATCTAGTCTGAAAAGACGCCAAGATTTTTTTTTCTGATAATACAAATTCTTTGAAAAATTGAACTTTTATTAATATGTAACGCCTGGTAAAATAGTGCGCATATTTCTGAAAAAGTATTCTTCTTTCGATCGCTCTAGTAGCTTAAGGGGAAATCGAAAGTTTTGTAGTTCCATTCTCAGTGGAGCCAAGGAGAAGATATTTTTTTAGAAGAAATTTAATTTAACCATTTAAGGACCAAGCCTTGATCCAGTTAAATAAAAATTCTGGAACAATGTATGTTCGTTTGCTTATAGATTTTTTCAAAATGAAATTCAATTTTCATATATTTTTCGCTTTTTATTGAGTATAATAGATCAAACCCACCTTACGAGACGCGGAATAGTCCACTTTGATCTAATGCATGCATTGATTTTACGGAATTCTAAGCCTGTTACCTAAAGATGAAAAAAAAACGAAAATAGTGAATGTTGCTCATTTGCAACATTGTCGTTAAAGGGTTGAAAAATAATGTAATTCATAGCTCCATCTAGTCTGAAAATATGTCAAGAATTTCTGTTATTCTCTTATGATAAAACAGATTCCTTAAAAAAATTGAGTACGTAACACCTGGTAAAATAATCAGAGTATTTCGGAAAAAGGATTCTTCTTTCGATCTCTCTAGTAGCTTAAGGGGAAAGCACCCGACTGGAAATCGAAAGTTTTATGGTTCAATTCCCAGTGGAGCCAAGGAGAAGATGTTTGTTTTAGAAGAAATTTAATTAAAAAAATGTTTAATTCATATTTGCATCTAGTCTGAAAAGACGCCAAGATTTTTTTATCTGATAATACAAATTTCTTGAAAAATTTGACTTCTATTAATACGTAAAACCTGGCAAAATAATACGTGTATTTATGAAAAAAGATTCTCCTTTCGATCTCTCTAGTAGCTTAAGGGAAATGCACCCGACCGGAAATGGAAAGTTTTGTGGTTTCTTTTCCAGCGGAACGATGGAGAAATTCTTTTTTTCAGAAAAAATGATTTTATTTTTTTACTTTTAGGTAGCAGTACTGCATGCGTGATCGTTTTGAACAAAGAAACGAGCAGCATTTATGCAGCTAACATAGGAGATAGCGGTTTTGTAGTTGTACGAAGAGGAGAAGTGGTGCACCGTTCATCTGAACAACAGCACTATTTCAACACACCCTTTCAATTATCCCTTCCGCCTCCTGGACACTCTGGACAAGTGCTCAGTGATAGGTATTGTATAATTAAATTTTAGATCTATCTAAAAAAGTAGTGATGTAACGAAATATCCCGAAAATTACACAATCATTTTGTTAAAACCTGATTGGCTTTCTATTATTTGAAGTTTTTTTATCTCCTGAAATTGAAATTTTGAAAATTAAAGCTTCCGATAGCTTTGTTTTCAGTAGAAAAATAATAAAAAATCAAAAAGAATTTTCAACGAACTATGTAGTTAAATTTTTAACTAAAAAAATGAATTTTCAACTAAAAAAATTAATTTTTAACGGAAGTGATTAATCTTCAACCAAAAAAACAAATTATCAACAAAATAGTTGAGTTTTTAACTCTAAAATTTAAATTTTGAACAAAAAATGGAGGAATTACAGTTTTAGTTAAAATAAACATTTTTCAACAAGGAAAAAGGGAATTTTTAACAAAATAGTTAAATTTTCAAACAAAGTTATTATTGTAGGATAAAAAATTAATTCTCAACAAAAAGTGTAATAGTTTATATTTGCACTAAAAATTATTTTAACTTTTAATGAAAGCATATCTGTTTTTAATCAGAAAATATAATTTTTTAAGAAAAGAGTTGAGTTTTAAACCAAGAAAGATTTTGCAGTCCATAAAGAAAAGAACCTCATAAAAAGTGTTATTTTTCAACCGAAAACAGGAGTTTTCTACAAGATAAGTGAATTTCACACTAAAAAATATCAATTTTCTTGCTTAAATTCAAATATTTATAATTATGAGAATTTAACGAAAAATCTAGCTATTTGATTTTCAGTTGAAAAAAATTTTTCAGTTAAAAATTCAACTATTTTATTAAAAAATTTATGTTTTTTTTAATTGTATTTTTTTGGTAGAAAATTAATCTTGGTGTTTGAAAATTCATCTTTATGGTTGAAAATTCAAGTATTTCAGTTAAATAAATATTCATCGTTTTAGTTGAAAATTGATCTTTTTGACTTAAAATTCAACTATTATAACCAATTTTTCTAAGTGAAAGTTCAACTTTTCTATTTTTGTTGAAAATTAATATTTTTCAGTGAAAAATTAAAGTATTTCTTGAAAAATAATTTTTTTTCAGCTGAAGTAATTTTTTTCTAAATTTAACTTCAGTTGAAAATTCTTTGTTGCTGTTAAAAATTGATATTTTTGGTTTATAATTCAACTTCATAATTTTACTGATTCAACAAAAAATGTAACTATCTCATTTTCGGTTGAAAATTGTAATTTTTTTTAGTTCAAAATTTACCTACTTTCAAGTTGAAATTTCACTCCTTTAATTGAAAATTTAACTATTTAAAAAAATTTTTTTTTTTAAATTGTATTTTTTGGTAGAAGATTGGTCTTTTTGTTTGAAAATTCATCTTTATGGTTGAAAATTTATTTTTTTGGCTTAAAATTCAACTCTTCCAACTAATTTTTCTAACTGAAAGTTTAACTCTTTCATTTTTGTTGAAAATTGATATTTTATAGTGAAAAATTCACGTATTTGTTGAACAATGATCTTTTTTAGGTGAAAATTGTTGTTTTTTTTGTAGTAAATTAATTTTCTTGGTTGAAACTTCATCTTCTTGGTCTAAAGTTCAATTATTTTATTTAAAAATTCATCAAATTAGTTGAATATTTTATATTTTATTAACTTAAAGCGTAATAATTTCAGATTTGGTTGACAATTTTTCTTTTTTAGTTTTTATTTTTTTAATTCAACTTTTCAGGTGAAGATTCATTGTTTTTTTTTTTTTTTTTTTTTTTTTTTTTTTTTTTTTTGAAAAATTATGTGGCTTAAAATTAAACTATTTATAATTTTGGTAATTCAACTAAAAATGTAACTATTTCATTTTTTGGTCGAAAAGTTTCTCCTTTAAGGCAGTTGTCGTGCCAAAAGTCGGATATCTAAAAAAATTTATGATTATAATAAGCAAACTATTATAACTGACGTTATTTCAAATAAAAAACATTATTTTTAATAAAAAGAATAAAATTCACAAAAAAACATTAATTTTAACCATGTTTTTGCAATTGAATTTTTTCTGACCGTCGCTTCTTACCAATTTTTGAAAAATGATTGCATTTTAATAAATGGCAGCTTATTTTTTCCGGGAAAACATTCTCTGCAACTCTACTGTTTCCAATTTTAAAAATAACTGAATCCTAAAATATAATTATTTGTTTAAAAAATGTTTTCTTAAACAACAAAATTGTTCTAACGATTTTAGCTATGGAAAAATTTACTTTCAAAATAGAAAACAGTAGAGTTGTAGATATTTTTTTCCGCAGAAAATAGACCGTCATTTATTAAAGTGCAATCATTTTTCAAAATTTGGTAAGAAGCGACGCCCAGATAAAATTCAATTGCAAAAAAATGGTTAAAATTAATATTTTGTTGTTGTTGTGAATTTTAATATTTTTCATTAAAAAATCATGTTTTTTTTTTATTTGAAATGAAATCAGTTATAATATTTTGATTCTTAAAATCATAGAGAAACTATTTTTTTAGATATCTGAATTTTGGCACAACTGCCTTAATTGAAAAATCAACTATTTCGTTAAAAAATTAATGTTTTTTTTTAAATTTGATTTTTTGTTTGTAAATTTAAGTATTTCAGTTAAATTTTTATTGTGTTTGTTGAAAATTTATTTATTTTTTTGCTTAAAATTCAATTATTGTAACTAATTTTTTTAACTAAAAGTTTAACTTTCCCATTTTTATTGAAAATTGATATTTTTTAATTGAAAATTCAAGTATTTATTTAAAAATTCAATTGAGTATTCTAATATTACGTCACATTCGGTTAATTAATTTCGGCGAAATTTAGTAAGGAATCGTGATATAACTTTGCTTCTAAGAAAGAAAAACCATTTATTTAATTATTTTTGGCGATTTGGAAAATGTGCGAGTAGGCAATCCATCACGAAAAATTATAATTATCTAGAAATTTAAAATGATTTCAAGAATTTGGAGGAGTTTTTATAAGAATGCAGAAAAATTGAATGATTTTGAAGACATTTTAAAGATTTTTTAAAGAGTCCAAAAAGGTTTAAGGAATTTTAAGAGGTTTTATCGGATTTTATGGCATTTTAAGCGATTTTAAAGAATGTAAAGCGACTTACTGAAAAGCTATTCAAAAAGATTTTAATGAATTTGAATAGATTTCAAGGGATGTAATTTTTAAAAAATATTTTAAGAAATTTAAGAAAATTCAAAGGATCTTAATTAATTTTTAGTAAATTTCGAAAATTTAAAATGATTTTAAAGAAGTTTAAGGTGGAAAAAAATCGGAGGAGTTAAAGGATTTTCGAAATAAACTTACAGTTTCTGAAAATTCAAGTGATTTTAAGGAATTTTAGGATTTTAGGGACTTGACGGTATTTTAAAGTTTTCTTTTAAAGGATTTAAAAATAATTCAAGAAGGTTTAAAGATTTACAAGAGATTTTTAAAGATTTTACGAGAGTTTTAGTGATTTTAAAGAATATAAAGCGAGGTCTTAAAAAGTGATTGAAAAAGATTTTAACACATTTTAAGAGACTTCAAGGGATTAAAAAAAATCAAAGATTTTAAGGATTTTCAAAATATTTGCAGGAATTTAACAAAATTTTAAGGATTTAAGAGATTTTAATTCATTTTAGTCAATTTTGAAAATTTTTAAGTGACTTCAAAGAAGTTGAAGGAAGTTCAAAAAAATTCGGAGAAGTTTTTTAAGGCTTTCTAAGAAGTCAAGTGATTTTAAGGAATTACTAGGGACTGGGCGGAATCTTCAAATTTTGTTTTAAAGGATTTAAAAATAATTTTAAAATGTTTAAGGATTCGCAAATTATTTTATAAGATTTTAAGACAATTAGAGTGATTTTAAAGAATGTCAAGCGAGTGTTTGATGATTTTAAGGATTTTTAAGAGATTTAAAGGAATTTAAGAAAATTTAAAGGATTTTAAGAGATTTAAATTAATTTCAGTCTATTTTGAGAAACTTCCAAAGATTTGAAATGATTGTAAGGAATTTGAAGGGATTTAAAAAAAAATATCGGGGAAGTTAAAGAATTTTCAAGAAGTCTTATAAGATTTCTAAGAAGGATCACAGTCTTTGGTCATTTTTATTTTCTCCTTGTACCTTTAAAAGTGCAAAAGTAATCGTTTGACATCTTTGAAAAACATACTTGAACATACTATCAAAATTAAAAAAAATTTGACTGCCAAATTTGACTCCCATGCAAAAATGTTGACTTCCATAATTTGGACGCCACATGGTGACAGAAATCCGAACTAGAAATAACAGGTACGATCTTATGGAAAAATGCGAAACCGAGAACATTTTTTTAATTCTCTGATTTTTCCTTGAATAATTTTTCATTTTAAATCATTAATATTCAAATATTAGCATTTTAATCTTGTAATACTTTTGACATAGAATATTTTATAAACTGAATAAAACGTTATTTCATATACGAATTTAAAATTTTAAAATTTACTAATTTATTTTTAAAAAAGTCCTTTCTATTATAAAAGAGAGTTTTTTGACAAAATAATTGAATTACTCACATACTAGTTGAATATTCAACGTGAAAAGACAAATTTCAACGAAAAAGTTTCATTTTTATATTTCAATAAAGAATTTAATTTATACACAAAAAAAAGAATTCTAAATATGATTTCAACAAAAAAATAATTTTCCTCGAAACTGATACATTTTTACCCCCAAAAAAATGAAAATTTAAATTAAAAATTGATTTTTTTAAACAAAAAAATGCGAATTTTGAAGTAAAAGAGATCAATCTTAAAAAAATAGACAAAAAAACAGTATATTCCACTGAACAGTTAAATAAAAGAAAGTAAAATTTCAAAGAAAATAAAAAAAAAATTCAATAAAAAAACTCAATTTTAAGCAATATCCTTTACCTTTTACCCAATTAGTTGAATTTTCAATTAAAACAGATTATTTTTCAACAAAATATAAATTATTAACTAAAAAGTAATTTCTTAACAAAGTGATTCAACCAAATGTTTCAAACAAATTAGTTGAATACTCAAGCAAAAAAAAAAACGATTTTTAACCAAACAGTTGCATTTTAATTTAAAAAAATTAAGTTTCTTCTGAAACAGATCAAGTTTTAAATCAAAAAGATAAATTTTCAAAAAAAAAATTGAATTTTCTGCTGAAAGAGATTTTAGTCGAGTTTTCACGATCAAAATATGAAATTTAAAAAAAGAAATAAGTTTCTATAAGAAAAAAATTAATTTTCCATCAAAGAAGACGAATTTTTAACCAAAAAGAATGACTTTTTAACTAATTTGTGGAATTCTCTATTATATAGTTGCAATTTTATCAAAAAAATATGAAATTTCTCTTTAAGCAGAAAAATTTTTTATTACAAAAACAAAAAGTGGAGCTTTCATCCAAAAAAATCCAGTTAATTATGCAAGATCAAAAATGTTTTTTTTTTTAACAAAAAAATTAACTTCTTTTTTCGACCAAAAAGGATGAATTTTTAACAAAATAGTTGGATTTTCATCCAGAAAATATTTCAGTTCTTTTTTCAACACCCAATTATTATATTTATACAGTAGAATTTTCAACTAAAAGTTATGACTTTTTAACAAAATTGTTGAATATTCAAACAAATAGTTGAATTTTTATCCAATAAAGATAAAATTTTTGCCAAAGCATTTAAAAAAAAATTTAGTCTGAAATTTTTTAATTTGGAACGGTTTTAATTAGAATTTGTCCTATTTTCGAAATTTTATTTTATTCTTAAATTATTGAAATTCGCGAAATTCTACACACAAAAACTTACATGAAATAGTGAAATAATTGTTTTTTTGTTTGTTTGTTAAAACACATTTTGGACAAAAATGTGTTTTTTTCACTCTATAAGATTGAAATTCTATCTAAAACGATTTTTTTTATGAAGATTTGTTTTTAGTCTTTAATTATTGTGCTAAACTTCACAAAAGAATCGTAAAAACACTTTTATGCAAAAATTAAAATACATCCTTAAAATTGTACCTACTCTTTCTAGTTCCAGTTTTCGCCACTAGATGGCGAAATGGTAGACCAACATTCCCAATAGATGTGGATTTAGTTATTAAAAATTTTTTTTTTATATTTATTATTTATCTGTTATTCATTATTATTTTATTTACTTTTATTTATTTTTAATTTAAAATTAGTTATTTTGCTTATAAAATGAAAGAATTTTATTTTCAAAATAAGGATCGCCAATTTCAATGATTTAAGATTATAAGAAAAATTGGGAAATAGGACAAGTTAAAAACTTTAAAAATGAAATATTTTCCGATTGGAATTTTGAAAACTCGCAGAAACTTTCTTTAATAATTTTTTTCAATCTAGTATAACTGTTTCGTAGAAAATTAACTTTTTAATTAAAATTTATATTTTGGTGTTGAAAAATGAACTGAAATCTTTTCTGGGTGAAATTTCGACGTATAAAAAAAATTGTTCTTTTTTATTGCAAATGCATCTGTTGTAGTAAAAAATTTAATCTTTTTTGGATAAAAATGTAACTATTTGGTAGAAAATTCAGCAATTTTGTTGAAAAATTCATCCTTTTTGGTTGCACAAATTCGTCTTTTTGAACTGAAGATTCAACTTTTTTCGTAGAAACTTATTTCTTTGTTACAAAAATTCAATTTTTGATCATCAATTCTGATCATCAATTCTGATCATCAATTTTGTTAAAAAGTCATCCTTTTTGATTAGAAATTCGACTTTTTGGATGTAGAATTCAATTTTTTTTGTAGAAAATTATTTTTTGTCTAAAAATTCATATTTTGATCGTGAAAACTCGACTGAAATCTCTTTTTAACATAAAATTTAACTATTTTTTTTTAATTTATCTTTTTGATTTAAAATTTCATCTGTTATAGAAGAAATTTCATTTTCCTAAATAAAAATTCAAATTTTTGGTTAAAAATCATTCTTCTTTGATTGAGTATTCAACTAATTTGTTTAAAAGATTTAACTAAATCGCTTTGTTAAGAAATTACTTTTTTCAACGAATAATATTTGAAGTTGAAAATTCATCTCGTTGCTTGAAAGTTTAATTATTTTGTTTAAAATGAACATTTTTTATATGAAAATTTAACTACTTGGGTAAAATTTAAACTATATTGTTAAAAATTAATTTTTTTTATTGAAGGCTTATGTCTGGTTCAAAATTTAAATGTTTAATGGAAAATGCTTTTTTTTTAGTTAAAAATTCGCCTTTTTTTGGCAAAAAAAAAAAATTTTTTAGTTTGAAATTTCATTTTTGTTGAATAAAAATGCATCAGTTTCGTGGAAAATTAATTTGTTGCTGAAAAGCTATATTTTGGTATAAAAATTCAATTTTTGTAAAGAAAATTGGTCTTCTGGTTTGAAGGTTCAATAATCTAGATAAACTTTTATTTATTTTTGAGTGAAAAATTTTTATTTATTGGAAATTCCTCTTTTTGGTTTTAAAATTCGTTTCGTTTGTTGTATAAATTTAATTCCTTTTTGATTAAAATATAAACTATGTCACTTTTTGTTGGAAATTTCGACGATTTCGACGTTACCGATCGAGTATGGCGTAATGTTAGAGTACTCAATTATTTTGAAAATTTTCACTCTCTGGTGTTAAAGGATGTTTAGAATGAACGTGTTAGATTAAAATAAATGATTTGAGTTTTTCGGCAAATATGAATATTTTGCTTTTAATTAATCGGGAAAATTGAAAAACTTGACCGGGAATTTTTTATGTGATTAAAACGGCCACCCTGAATAAACAAACTTTTGTAAATCATATACAAAATGTGTAAGAATTGTTTCTATGTCTCACGGTCTTCATTAAATTAAAAGAATAAAAACAAAATTACTGGAAAGTTCGTTTATCAATATTCTGACGTTTTGGTTGTTACTGCCTGCCTTTTTCAGAGAATCTAAATAAATAATATATAAATAACGATCGTTTCATACATCTAATTACAAACAAATTTTTGTTTTTACCCTTAAACGGTACACTAGCGCGAATTCGCACCTGAAGTTTTTTCATTTTGTTAGCATTTACGCAAACCCAGCTGAACCGGATTTTCGCCACACATATTGAATATATATGTTGAATATATTAAATATTTAATACTAGCATTGCAAACAAACCAATTCGCACCAGTGTACCGTTTGCGGGTTAAAAAAAAACGTACCAAAAAATTTTTACTTGTATTTAAATTGACGGTCAAAGAAAGGATTATTGTGATTCTTATCAAATCTACTTAGTAATTATATAAAATGTTCTTAAATCATGTGAAATCTGTAAAAAAAAAATGTTGGAAAATGAATCAAATTGTTTGTTTTTGTTTTTTTCTAAAGAAAGGGTAATTATTAACTTTTCAGTCCAGATTCAGCCGATACTTCAAGCTTTGGCGTTGAAGATGGCGACGTGATACTTCTGGCGACAGATGGGGTGTTTGACAATGTGCCTGACCAGTTGCTAGTCACCGAGATGCGTAAAATCGAAGGCGAACGAGATCCTTGTAAAATACAAGGGGTCGCGAATACAATTGCCTGGATGGCGCGCAGTCTCGCTTTTGACGGAGCTTTTATGTCTCCGTTTGCCCAAAATGCTAGAGAAAATGGAATAGATGCCATTGGTAAGATTTCAGTATTTTTAGACGATAAAAAAAAATTCCAGGCTTCCAGGATCGGGAATTTTACAAATTTGTAGAAGAAAAATCTGTCCAAAGTTCGATTTCCACGGTAAAAAAAGAAAAAGAATTTGTTGATTTGTTATTTTTTTCAATTATGAGTCCATTCAGTTTGCAGTGCGTAATTTGAATATTTTTTACTTAAAACATTTTTCATATTAGATTTTTATTTTTAAGTGTACATTTTTAATTTAAAATTTTTTTGAATGCAGTCTTGAAGACTTGAACAAATGAAAATTAAAGCTTGAGAAGTTGAAAATTTTGTATAAAAAATATTTTTATTTTATCAACTGTACTTATAAATAAATTTATTAATTTTTTAATAATTATTATTATTTATTAATTCGAGAGTCTTAGTGATTAAAAAATGTAAACTACCGATTGAAATTTTATTAACTATTTTGAACTTAAAAATAACTTCATAATAATATATTCGTAATTAAAGGCTTTTATTAAGTTTAAAATATTATTTCAGACCCAAAATATTCAATTTGAAATTTTTCAATTTAGAAAAAGAGCAATTATTGAACATTTAGCAGTATTTTACAGTCCATTTAAGATGAGTAAATTAAAACCGAAGATTTAAAAGTAAACAATTTGAAACTGAATTGTTTGGCTTCAATCGTTCAAATTTCGAAGAGCTTTCAAACACTTTGAACGCTAACATTTTAACTGTTATATTTAACCAATATTTACTTTGTAAGTGAAATTGTTGAATTTTGATGTACAAATAAGAATTTAATACTTATTATTTGTAGAAAATATTTGAAATAATTTTTCATTTTGAATAATTATTTTAAGAGAATACTTAAAAATATTTTAAATTATTAAAATTGTAAAAAATAAATCTTGAATATATCAAGCACACTTTTTTGTAATTGCAGGATTTTCTAAAAATTGTAGGAAAAATTCGATAAATATCTTTTAAAATTAATCGAATTTTTTCTGCCATTTTTAGAAAATCGTAAAAAAATTTTAAAAATTACCTTTAGCATCTTCCAGATTTTTTTGTTAAAAATTTTGAAAATCTTTTGAAATATTCTCTTAAAATAATTTCTAGGTAGTTTCT
Organism: Belonocnema kinseyi; assembly: GCF_010883055.1. Taxonomy (NCBI): domain Eukaryota; kingdom Metazoa; phylum Arthropoda; class Insecta; order Hymenoptera; family Cynipidae; genus Belonocnema; species Belonocnema kinseyi. The sequence goes on from NC_046657.1 coordinate 168,580,794, forward strand.
AGACTTTTTCCGAATTATAATAGAAAATTGTGTTACATTGTTCGTTACGATTTTTTTTTTAGTTAAAAATTCAACTACTTGCGATTAAAAGTTAAACTCTTTTGTTAAAAATTGACATTTTTCTTTCAAGATTCATCGTTTTAATAAAAAACTCATCTCTTTCTGAAAATATAAGTACTTTGTAGAAAATTACTTTTTTTAACTAAAAATTTAACTGTGCGAGTAGAAAATTAAACTATTTTGCTGAAAATCCGTTTTTTCTTAAATTAAGAATTCGATTTTTAACGGAAAATTCAACTATTTTATTTTTGCTTTAAAATTTATCCTTTTCTAATGCAAGTTCAACAATTTGATTGAAAATTGATATTTTTTATCTAAAAATTAAACTATATGTTTAAAAATTTATTTACTTTGTGGAAAATTCGTATTTAAAAAAATATAATAATCTTGTCGGTAGGTGCAAATTGATCTATTCCAGTTGAAGATTCATAATTTTAGTTGAAAATTCATCAGTTTGGTTGAAAATTGATCTTTTCTAGTTCAAAATTCAACAATTTGGTTAAAAATTTGTCTTTTTTAATTAAAAATCCAACTGTTTCATTAAAAATTACCTTATTTTGTTAAAAAATTAATTTTTCGTGTGTAGAAAATGGTTTTCTTGTGAAGTTAAACTCCTTGTTATAAATTCTTCTTTTCGGTTAAAAATTCAACTTAAAATCTTTATAATCTTTTGTTAAAAATTAGTTGTTTTGTTGTTGTTGAAGATTCATTATTTTAATTTAAAATTCATTTTTTGGTTGAAAAATGAGCTATTTGAATGAAAAGTTGTTTTTTCTTTGGATGAAAAGGAATTCTTTTACCCAAGATTTAACTATATTGTTGAAAATTTTTTTCTCTTTGGGTTAAAAATAATTTTTTTTCAATCTGAATTGTTAGTAAACAATCTTCTTTTGTTTGTTAAAAACTTAATTTATTATATTAAAATGCACTCTTATTGTTTAAAAATTCATCTAGTACTTACAAAACTGACTGTTTGTTAAAAATTCACATTTTTGTGTTAAAAATTCAATTGAAATCTTTTCAGATGAAAATTCAAATATTTTTCATTAATTTGTCTTTTCGATAAAAAAACACCTGTTTTAGTTAAATGTATATATTTTTTTTTGGACAAAAATGCAACTGTATGGTTAAAAGTTTAACAATCTCGTTAAAAAGTCATACTTTTATTGTTAAAATTTCGGCTATTTAGCAGAAAATTATCTCATTGTTTACATTTTTTATTTTTGTGTTGGAAAGAACTGGAATCTTCTTTTTATGAAAATTAAACTATTTTTTAGAAGTTTTTTTTTGTTAATTCATCCGTTTTAGAAGACATTTTTTGTGATAAAAATGAAACTGTTCGGTTGACTATTCAACTCTTTTTTTAAAGTTTGTTTTTTTTTGTATTTTTAAATTCTCCTGCTTTAGCAGAAATTACACCTTTCGTGGATAAAAATGCATCTGTTTGGTTGAATATTCAACAAATTTGTTGAAAATTCATACTATTTAGTCGAAAATTTTGCTGTTTTGTTGAAAAATGAGCTATTTCGTAGAAACTTTACTTTTTATGTAAATTAAATGTTTTGGTATTAAAAAGAGAATTGAAATCATTTCTGAATGAAAATTTTAACTATTTTTTAAAATTATTTTTGTTGAAAATTCGACTGTTTGGTTGGAAATTTACTTTTTGTTTAAAATTTATATTTTGGTGTTGAAAAATGGAACTGAAATCATTTCTGAATGACATTTCAACTTTTAAAAAAAGTAGACTATTTTTAATAAAAATTCATCTGTTTTAGTACAAATTTCATCTTTCTTGGATAAAAATGCAACTATTTGGCAGATAATTGAACTATTTTGTTAAAAATGTATCCTTTTTGGCTATAAAAATTACTCTTTTTGTATTGAAAATTTAATTTTTTCCGTAGAAAGTTATTTTTTGTTGAATAATTCATATTTTGATCTTGAAAATTCAACTGGAATCGTTTTTGGACGAAAATTCAACTATTTTCCTTGTTGTTGAAATAACAACTCATCTCTTTTAAGAGAAATTTAATCTTTTTAGATAAAAATGTATATATTTGGTGGGGAATTCAACAGTGTTGTTAAAAGGCATCCTTTTTGGTTAAAATTTGTCTTTTTGAACTGAAAATTTAACGTATTTTTTCGTTTTTTTTTTGAACATATAGATATTCTCAATTGAATATTTAACTATTCGGATAAATGTATTTGGTAGAAAATTTACTTGTTTAGTGGAAGAGCCCTTTTTTGTTAAAAATTAATTTTTAAACTAAAAATGTAACTTCTTCATTTTTTTTATGATTTATATTTTTCAGTTGAAAATTCTCCTTTTCTGGTCAAAAATAAAATAATTTAATAATTTTCTTGCTTTGAAATTTTGTTGTAAAAACCGAATATTTTTTGTTTAAGTTTAATGTTTTGTTGTCAAAAGAAAAATGAAATAATTTCTGGATGAAAATTCAACTATTTATAATTTTTTTTAAAATTAAAAGTTCATCTGTTTTAATAGAAATTTAATCTTTTTTAGATAAAAATGTAACTTTTTGGTTGTAAATTCTACTGTTTGCTTGAAAATTCAACTATTTATTAGAAAATTTACTTTTTGTTTAAAATTTATATGTTGTTAAAACATTGAACTGAATCCTTGTCTGGGTCAAAGTTCAACTTGAAAAATTTAAACTTTTTCATTAAAAATTCATCTGTTTTAGTACAAATGTCATCTTTCTTTGATAAAAATGCAACTGTTTGGCAGATAATTGAACTATTTTGTTAAAAATGTATCCTTTTTGGTTACAAAAATTCGTTTTTTTTTTGTATTGAAAATTTAATTTTTTCTGTAGAATCTTATTTTTGGTTGAATAATTCATATTTTGATCTTGAAAAGTCAACTGGAATCTTTTTTTGATGAAAATTAAACTATTTTTGTTGTTGTTGTTGAAATAATACACTCATCTGTTTTAAGAGAAATTTAATCTTTTTGGATAAAAATGCAACTATTTGGTAGATACTGCAACAATGTGGTTACAAAGCATCCTTTTTGTTAAAAACTTCGTCTTTGAATTTAAAATTCAATTTTTTTCGTATAAACTTATTTCTTGTTGAAAATTTCATGTAACAATTATTCTTTGTTTGAAATTTAATTTTTGTTGGTTAAAAACCGTACAATTTTGGGGTCAAAAAGTATAATTTGGGGTCTATTTGTACGGAAATAAGTAAAACAAAAAAAAACAGAAGATTGTAAATTGATAAATAAAAATAAATGTTTTGTTTAGGTGGAAAACCGGACGACATTACGGTGCTGTTGGCCACAGTGGCAATTTGAAGAAGACGAGTCGTGTATAATAGAGCCTCGATCATTGTATTATAGTCCATGTCATTGCATATATGATTACACATCATTGTAAGCCGCGCGCGGTTTATCGTTTACTATTTAAAGTTAAATGAATGGTTTAAAAAAATGCACACTATTCTGCCACATTCTCCCAGGAAAGTGACTGGCGTTGCTTTTCAAAAATAATAAATAAATAAAATGTGAGGCGGGCAGAACAAAGGAAAAAAGACTCAAATCGTTGTATTTAAAATTTGTTGTTTGCAAGGCATGGAGAGCGTAGTGGTGCGACTTTTGCATCTCGTCGTAGGTTACGTATATAGGTTGTTATTAGGAGAACAAATTTCAAAGCGATACACAATGAACTGAAGAGAAAGCAAGGTGAGAAATAAAAATAGTTATTATCATACAATCCTTGGTCTGTGGGAGAAAGGAATTACTTTACGATCTAAGGATGGAAAGTTTTTCTTTTTCTTCATGGCTGTCTTTTTCCTATTACTGATCTTTTTTTTGCTGGGGGGGGGGGGATTACAGAAATAGATATACAATTTTTTTTAACATTTTAACGTAATAATTCTATATTTAAAAATTGGAAAAGAAAATCTAAGGAAAATGTAAATATAACACAAAGTTTAAGAATATAATAAAAAGAAATGGAAGATTCAATAAGAAAAGCAAAAAAAAACTGGACGATGCTGAAGAAGCAGGGTGTCTAGTGACCTTGAAAACCTGGAAATCTCCTTGATTTTTTCACGAAAACCTTGAATTTGAATTATTCTTTTATTTTTGTTTTCTTTGAAAATAGTAATTTTATCGAAATGCGAAGAGTAATATAAACATTATTAGTTTAAAATTTCGATGTTAATTCAGTTTCAGAATTAGAATAAGCCATGGCCATACAACGGATTTTTCGAGGGGCCGACCACTCGATTTTTGAGTGTACAACAGATTTCAAAAGGTTACAAAATATTTCAAAAGATTTAAAAATATTTTAAATATATTTAACATTTCATAAACATTTCACGGATGTTAACGATTTAAAAAGGCGCGCATGCCAGATTTCAATAAAGATTTCACAGCATTTTCACAAAAATGTTAAAACTTTAAAGGATTTCAAAAATTTGCAAAAGGGTACAGTTCTCCAGATTTCAAAGATTTCAAAAATTTGAAACAATTTGAAGAGGTTTTAAAACATTTTAGAAGATTTCAAAAATATTTCATATACTTCCATGACTTCAACGAATACAAAAGATTTTCTAAACAAAGATTCATGAAAGATTTTACAAAGAATCCATTTCAAGGATTTCAAACATTAAAAAAAAGCGTGTCCGCTAGATTAAAAAGGTTTCACACAAATTTCGAACATTTCATAAAGATTTGGAATATTTCACTAAGATTTTAAAACTGTCAAAAGAGTTTAAAGATTTTTTTCCAAACATTTCAAAGATTTTAAACAATTTCAAAATTTTTTAGGAGATATCAAAAGATTTTACTAAGATTTGTAAAAATTTAAATAATTCCAACGAATTCACAAATATTTCAAAAGATTTAACAAAGATTTCAAAGATTTCGAACGTTTCGCTTAGATTTCAAACATTGCACAAAGATTATAAAACTTTCAAAAGATTTTAAATAACTTCAACATTTTTCTCGCTCTCACGGTGTTGGCCGCAACACTGACCCGCCCAACGCTCTGAGGGAGATAAGAGTCAATTGTCCAAAACGAAAAGTGCCAAATCGAGGCCTGAAATCGTCCTCCAAGACTTCGAGCGGCGAACTATATTCGTGATCGAATTCTCAGCTCCAACCGACTACAACGTCACTATTAAGGAAAAGCATAAGGAGGCCTAGTAGGAAAGGGGAGGGGGATGACGCCACAGAACGATATGCGGGCTCCGCGAGTTAAAATTTTAATACGTTGTTTGAAACTTAACTCGCGATATCTTCGAAACTAACATAGATGTTTTAATGAAATTTGAAAGAGTAACTCTTCTTATCTTACCGCAGCCTTCGCGATCAAAACAAACGGAATAAACAGCATATAATTAATAATAATTATATGTACTCCTATTGAGATTTGTGCTAAAATTTCAGGATTTCGTAAAATTTTCAGGGAGAACTTTTTTCTCAAAGAGTATAGAATTTTTTCTGAAAATTTGAAGTTTTTTTTATTGATTATTGTGGCAAATATGTAAATAAATATAAACGCTTGTCGCGGTTTGAGGACGAAACTAGCGCGGGCAGCTAGATTTAACATAGAAAAATTAATATGAAGTCAGACAAATTAAAACAAATTATGATGAAATTTCAATAAACTTATTATAATATCTCTTCGCAACTGGTAATTGTTGTCTAAATCCTATAAAATATGTGTGATAAAATTTTTAAATAAAAGGAATGAAAAACGAAAGACTGACACGGTTATTTCTAACCACGAAAACTTCCAAGGTCGTTGTTGTTTACTAGCATGGTGCATTTATCTTAGAAGTTTGTTATTATATATTCTCTCAGTTTCTATCCAGATACAAAAGAAAATAGATGCATCTTATTCAACTGAATATAATATATTTGAACAAAATTCCGAAGCATTGAAATTTACCGTGATATGTTGTAAATGAGTGAAGTAATTGAGACATTGTTTGTAAATTGATTACTGTGTACCATGGCAGAGAAAAAAAGTGATCAAATTGGGCGTAAAAGATCCAGAAATGAAAGTTTGTGGAAAGCAAATGTTGCGAAAAAGGCGAAAGATAAGGTGATTATTATATTCTTTAATTGAATGCACGTCTTATATCGTTAATGGTATTTTTTGTGCTTTCGAATGTATTCAAAATATGAATTATCTCAACCTACTATTCTACTTCGAATAAATTTCGTTAAATATTTTCAAACATAAAATATGTCACATCAATTCGTTCGCTAATATACGCATGCATTCGTTTTTATATCTTCAGGGAGAAGAATATATTTCTCGGACAACTGGTGAAATTGTTCCTGCTAAAACTTTTATTCTACCTAGTTCCTGTTGTCCTAAAAATTGCTACACAAAAATAGAAATCTCTCACCAGCAGAGCTTGCATGATTCATATTGAAATCGCGCTGATTACAAATACTAAAACGTTTTCCTGCAAAGTATGATGAAAACCATATCTCGACCAACTAAAAGCTCCGGGTTAGAGCGAAAAATGTTACTGTGGGAATATCGTTTTCCGTATCAATTTGGCGCGAATGAGGAAACTGTAACATGTCAAAATTTGTTATGCAAAGTCTTGTGTGTATCGAGATCAAAATTTTTTACTTTGCAAAACTAAATCAAAGCTCATGAAACTTTAGCTGATAGGCGCGGTGGAGTTAAAGGCCCCGATTTCACTCCAGATTACTTAATTCTGTGGGATAAAATATTATCCAAACGCACAGTGGTCAAAAATCATGAAAAGTTGGCCATAATGGAAAAAATTTTTTTTCGCTATTAGAAAATTCCAGTATCAGTAGTGGTACCCCTAGCGTCGTTTAAGATGGTTAGTTAAGAACACATGTTGCTAGAACCAACTTCAGCCTCTCTGTTTCATAGACGTCAAACGCGTCAAAAAGTCAAACACGTCGCGACAAATAAAACCAGTTTTTCAAAAGTTCACAGTTTTTGAATAGAGAGACCAATTTGGATGCCACAACATGAATTGTTCTCGCAAATGTAAGTACTTTCAGCTATACAAACTATCAAAGTGCTTGACAAAGATAAATATGAAATATGTTTAAGTAATTGACTGCAGTTTTCAAATGTTGACGATAAACTTACGCTGATAAAAACAGAGTTTAGAAAAAAGTCTTGATAGATCGGGACCTATTCTCTTATTTCAATAATAAATAGCGGTTTGCGCTCAGGGAATTTTTTTCTATGAAACGTACAGTTACGCTCATAAATGCTCGTTATACAGCGCACCGAATATATACTTCCTTATTTAAAATGTTTGTTTTTTCAATATATAAAAGTATTTTGTCGACTGTATCCAAATATATTTGTTAAATAAATATTTATCTGTTGTGCAAGTTTTTCATGAAAATGTATGACAAAAATATAAGATTATCATATCAATATATTAAATAATTTTTCAAAAATATTTAAATATAAATTGAGCACGACTGTGTGGGAATGAAAAAAAAACAAGTTTCAAATTACATTCGACACGTTTAATTTTACAAAAAGCGTTCCTTTCATTGATTGCAACTTTCAGTAATTTCGATGACACTTTTTTTTCTAGATACTAAACATGAGAATACGAAAGAACTCATTTGTTTAATACGGAGTGAATTGTTCAGGCTCGTCAAGAACAATATTTTTGAAAGCGCTAATAGCAGCTTTGAGATTATAGAACGTTCACTCTCCACAAAACTTGGTACTTCATACACCTTAAACGATGAGTTCTGTATCAACAGTTTATTTCTCGTAAAAGAAATATCGCATTCGTGATACACAGTCGTATAACACCCTAAAAGAGACATTTTGTCCTAAAAAGATTCATTAAAACACAAAATTCATACGCCATTTTGTATCCACCATTTTGAATACACTATTTATTTTATTAGAAATTACACAAAATTCATATCCTTCTCATTATACTACTGTCTATACTTATTATATTACTCATAAAATACTCGAGCAAAGAAATTTCTCATAAAATAGTTACATTTAACATTTATGGCCAGTTTGTTGATTTTTTTTTACGGGATCCATAACTTTTATCCGCCATTTTGTACTCACCATTTTATTTTACCGTAAGGCCATAATAATATCAAGATTAAATTGCGCTCCCAGAAACCTACAAATCGTAATTTTCATTCGAGTAAAATTGAATTGCATGAATATCAGCCGCCATTTTGTAGCCGCCATATTTGTTTTGAAAACTAATAAAATATTCATAATCAGCGACCCCAAAAATCCCAGAGTAGGAAAATTTACTGCGAAATAACAATAATTTATAATTATGGCCAGATTTTTGAGATTTTGGACCACTGTGAAACGGTCAATTGAACGGGTATAAAAGCTACAATGGTTTACGTAAGCGAAGGTTGTAAAGAATATTACAAAAATTATTTGCTAACTGTCTCAATTAAAGAAAAGGTGACGCGAAAGGAATAAATATAAAAACAAAAAGAAACAATCGTTTATCGGGGAAGTTTTCGAAAATTCAAATCAAAAACTTATTTAAAAATGTTTTTTTACTTAGGGGCCAACCATATACGACGTGGACAATTTTTCACAACTTTTTGCCCCCCCCCCCCTCGTGGACAGCCATGGAATTTGGAAACCCCCCCCCCCCCCCGTGCTTTGTCCATGGACGTCATTTACGTACTCACTAAAATTTCTGATTCTTTTGTTTTCATGTGTCAACAGTTCGAAACTCGTTGACTAGCTAACAGCTGTTGGTGCATTTTGCAACAATTCATCGTTAAACTGGTCGGAAATTCGAATGAAAAAACGTAATTTTAGTACTCTTCAAACCCAGGGGGAATGATTGTTTGGATGTTAAAGTTAACTAACAGACTGTGAAACATGTCAAAAATTTGAGTGAAAACACGTAATTTTAGTACTCTTGAAACCCATTGGAGATGATTTTTTAGGTGCAAGCAGCTACCAAGAAGTTTGACTGGCAGCTCCTGAGTGGTGCCAAAGTTGACTAGCAGGCTCTCAAACATGTCAAAAATTCAAGTCAAGAAACGTGATTTTAGTACTCCTGAAACCCATTGTTGCGAGCTGTGAATTTGCATAAAAAGTGAGATTTGTGTACTTTCTTTTTTTTATATACATATTATTTTTATAGAAGTATCCTATAGATTAAAATTTTAGTTAATGAAAAGGACAAAACTTTCATCCGGTTGCTAACTAAAATCTCAGTCAACTTTAGCGCTACTCAGGAGCTGCCAGTCAAATTCTTTGTTAGTTGTTTGCACCAAAACAATCATCCTCAATGGGTTTGAAGAGTACTAAAATGACGTTTTTTCACTCGAATTTTTAACATGTTTGACAGTTTCTCAGTTTTAGTTTTCTTATGTTGAATCTAGCCGCGTGCGCTAGTTTCGTCCTCAAACCGCGACAAGTTTGTGTATTTATGTACATATTTGCCACAATAATCAATGAAAAAACTTCAGATTTTCAGAAATATTTCTATACTCTTCGAGAAAAAAGTTCTCCCTGACAATTTTATTAAAAAATTCTGAAATTTTAGTACAAATCTAAATAGGAATACACATAATTAAGTTATTATTAATTATATGCTATTTATTCATTCTGTTTGGTCCCGAAGGCTGCGGTAGGGTAAGAAGAGTTACCTTTTCAAATTTCATTACAAAATCTGCATTTGCTTCGAAGATATCGCGATTTAAGTTTCAAAAAACGTATTAAAATTTTGACTCTCGGAGCCCGAATCTCTCGTTCTGTGATTCTTATCCCCTCCCTTTCCTACTATGCTATACTAGTCTACGCGCTTGTTCGGTTCTGCTCGGTGAGTCGGCTCTGCTCCATGTTGCGTAGGCCAGCCTCCTGTAGAGCCGAAAATGCCCGAGCCCACCCGACTTCACGATTCGTTTTCGGTGGCTAACTGGCTATTTGAAGGAGTTTTTAAGTAAATTGAATTTCAAAGATTGTCAAGAGAATGAAAGTTCAGGCAATTTGGCTATGTTCTATAATTTCAGAAAACAATAAGGAAATTAATTCTTATCAAGCCTTCTTGCGCAATTTTATTGCACATTTGTTAAAAAATCTATTTTTGTTTAAAAAATGTGCTTTCAAATTTGCGTAATTTTAGGATATATTCAGGAATTTTGAAACGATTAGAAAATAATTAAAATTTGTAAAGATTTTTTAAAGCATTTTGTAAGGTTTCACGAAAATGAAAAAATTCTTTTAGGTTTCTACGAATAATTAATATAATTTTTTATTTTGAAAAATTGATTTAAAAAAATTCCAATACATTTTAAACTATGTCTAAAATGATCAATAAAGAATCTGAAGATTTTAAGTAATCTTTTTCATTTTGTCGAATTTCAAAAAAAATAAGAAAAAATTTTAATGGTTTTTAATGATTAGAAGGCTTAGAAGGTCATCCGACAAGATTAGAAACAGGACTTTTTCAAGATTGGTAGGAAAATTTGTAATTACTTTTTATTTTAAAAAACGTACTTTATGAGAATATTAAAAAAGGATTTTAAACATGTGAAATGATTTCCTTAAATTTAAAAGAAGACTGTAGAAGATTTTAAACCAAAATGTTTGAATTTGGTAAGATTATAATAAATAGATCAAAATCGAGTAAATGCAAGAAATATTAAGAAGAACTGAAGAGATTCGAATAGAATTTTAAACTGAAATTCTGTTAGAAAATTAGATTTTTCAAGAATTCAAACATAAACTTTAGAAACTTTACAGGAATTCCGAAAGATTTCAAGGAGGTAAAACTATTTTTCTTAGAATTCCTGGGACAAATTTAAAAGATTATGAGTCAATTTTTTCACATCTTGAATTAAGGAACATAATTCTTATTAGGCCTTCTTGTGCAATTTTCTTACACAATTTTTAAAATTGTATGTTGCTTTAAAAACCTACTTTCAAATTTGAGAAAGCTTAAGAGATATTCAGAAATTTTGAAAGGATACAAATAAAATTAAAACTTGTAAAGCCTTTTTAAGAATTTTGTAAAAGGTTTTAAAATCAACATTTTTTAATTCGATAACATTACAAATTTTTGAAAAGTGCAAGTAATCGAATAAATTCAATAAATATTTAGTAGAATTGATGAGATTAAAAAATAATTTAATGTTCAGAGGAGTTTTAGAAGCGTAGGATAAACTGATTTAAAAAACTGAAAAAACCTAAAAATTCTTGTAGAAGAATAAGAAAGATGCGCCTAGAAATTGTGTACAATTATCAGACTTTAAAATTAAAATTCGAATAATTTTTTTAAAAATTACTTTCAGCACATTTCTTCTCAAGCAGAATCCCCGATTTTAATCACAAGAGGTTCAATTATTTCCAATCAGAATAAGTAATTACATAAATTTTGAAAATTCAAAAAAAAAAAAAAACTTTTCAATGAGATTTAAAAAAAGTTTATTTTAATTACACATATAATTTGTTGAATTATTTCTAAAAATATGGAAACATTAAAAATTGTAGTATTTAGATACACTTAACATTTCAGACTTTTATATTAAATTTTGATAAGACTAGTTAGGAAAAAATGTAAATAATTGTTTTGGAATGAATTCTAATAACAAATTGAAAAAAGATTACAAAACATTTTTTATTATTTCCTAAGATGTCTAAAAAGCACGTAATTTTGCAGAATTAAAAAAAATCAGGAAAATTTTGAATAATTTTTAAAGATTAGAGATTGAAAGGTCTGACAAGTTTAGAAAAACAAAATTATTTTTCTAATAATCGTGTGAAAGTTTTTATTAATTTTTTATTTAAAACAATGTACTTTAAAAAAATTCAAGCAGATTTTTAAACACATCAAACGATTTCCTAAAGTTTAAAAGAAGAGTGCAGAAGATTTTGCAGCAAAGTGTTTCAATTTGATAAGATTAAAAAGTTAAAAAAAAAGGAAATAATCAAGTGAATTCAGGAAGTATTTAGTAGACTTGATGAAATTCAAACAAATTTAAACTTTAGAATTGTTTTAGAAACGCAAGATAAACTTTTTAATTTTTGATAAAAACTCGAGAGATTTACCAGTATCTTGAAGAATTCAAAACGTTTTAAATAGATAAGAAATTATCATAGTATTTTTTAAAATCCTATAAAATAAAACTAAAATGTCTTTAAAATCGCCTAGGATCTTTTCTGACACATCTGATATATTCGAAAATCTTTTTTTTAATTTCCTTAAGAATCTAATAATTATTTACAGTCTGTCAAGTTAAAGCGTGGGTGGCTTTACTCGCAGTCGGTAAGGTGTATCGACATGATTTTGGTGTCAAAATATTAAGAAGAGCTCC
>NC_046657.1:168593275-168610662 GCF_010883055.1 Belonocnema kinseyi
TTGTTTCTCGAAACATGGGTTTGGGAGATTGCACCTATTCACCTACATAACAAGATAAGAATTGAAAGCAAACTGAATGTTAAATCAAAAAGCATGAAAGAGCTTTAACTTGACAGACTGTACGTATAAATTTATAAACAAACTGATCAAACTTATTTTATTGTATATGAAATCTTTGCAAAATATTTAATGCCTTAAATAAATTACCTCAAAATTACATAATTTAGCTTTTACAATTTTATTTTAATTGTAAAATAATTGTAATTGGAAATTGATTGTAAATAATTGTAAAATAAATGCAACAAAATTTATTTTATGAAGAAATATCTCATGATTATAAAAAACGAAAAAATTGTTAAGGTAAGTTTTTGTAGCATTTTAATAACTAATGAACATATTTTTAGATTATTTTTCCTTGATTCTGGCCGAGGGTCAAACTTGGTACAAAAAACCGTCGTGAAATTTCAAATAAAAACTGTACTCTCTATACGTTAATTTTTGAAATTAAAAATAATACTTTTATAAATATTGCCAAAATTTATTTGAATATGATACACATTGAATTTTATTGAAAAAATTCCTGTAAATAGTTGGTGTTTTTTAAATTTTACGATATTTGTGTACCATGTTTGACCTTAGGGAATAGATTTCAGGAATAAAATTATAAAAATATCTCCATTAGTTAGTGAAATACTATGAAGAATCGCCTTTCAAATTATAGTTGAAACTGAAGAAATAGATATTTCTTTTATCGTTTTTCAGCATATGATTTTTCACTAAACAAAGGTAGATTAAAATACACTTAAAAAATAAAAATAAGAAAGTTCAGAAATGCATGCAGTTTTCTGTTCAAAAAATCCCACACATTTTTTAATGAAATTCGTTTCCACACCACATTCAAAGGAAAATTTAACAACGTTTTTGTCAAATGATTAGTCTTTTGAATGAAGTCTAGTTAATAACTTTTTGGCTTTTTCTCTTAAAATCCTCAAAATTGTGATTATAGCTTAAAATAGCATGAAAAAAGATGTATCAAAAAAGAACCTAGAGGACTTTAAATTTGGTTATTTTATTGGATTAAAAAAAATATTAGAAAAATTCGAGTCTTTTTGAAAAATGTTTAAGACATTTAGAAGTTTGGAAGATATCAACGAAAAATTGATAAATTTTGAGATATTTTTTCAAGTTTTTAAATATTTCTAATACGTTTAAAACAAAATGAATTCCAAAAAAATATTTTTAACTTACGACATTTTTCTTAAAACTTTAAAAAAGCATTCAAGACGTCAAAAATTGACTTATATAATATTTTTAATTTTTCACAGGAATTTTAAGAAAAATAATTTTATCTCCTTGAAATCTTTCGGAATTCCCTTAAAGCTTATGAAGTTTATTTTTTCGAAATTTTTGAAAATCTACATTTCTAAAAAATTTAAGTTTAAAATTAGATTTGAATCTCTTCCATTCTTCTAAATATTTCTTGAATTTACTAGATGATTTTTTTTGTAAATTAAACTATTTTGCTGAAAAATTATTGGTTGTAAATTGATTTTTTAAAATGATAATGTAACCGTTTTTCGTTGAAAATTTATCTATTTTTTTAAATATATCGTTGAAAATTCCAACATGTTCTTTTTAGTTATAAATTTATCTTCTTTGTTGGCGAATCATTCTTTTATAAAAATTCATTTGTTTTAGATAAAAATTAATTTCTTTTGTTGAAAATTCGAATTTATTTGGGTTTAAAAATTAATTTTTTCAACTGAAAACTTCAGTATAAACTACAATGTTTAAGTTAAAAAATGTATTTGGAAAAGTAATTTCTTAGGTTGAAAATTTAACTATTTTGTCGAAAATTTGTTTTTTATTTGTTAAAAATCCATTGTTTACTAAAAATATGACTAAGGCATGCAACACTAAATTTGAAACATTTTAGACCCAGAAGTCTTGTCTCCTATATCTATTTACATAAAGTCAATTATATTTGCCTCTTCGCAATAAGCACAATGGTTCTAAGGTAACTCGAGATTTCAAAACCTGAATAAATTTGAGGAGCAGCTAGATCGTCATTCGTGAGGTCGGGAGAGCTCGGGTTCCTGCTCGTGCAGTTTTGGCTTTACACGAGGCAGGTCTTCGCAGAATTTAACTCGGGAGAGCTCGGGTTCTTGCTCGTGCATTTTCGGCTTCACACGAGGCTGGGCTTCCACGCATTTAACAGAGCTGACTCACCAACACGCTACGTTTGAATGTGTCGCTTCCAGATGGGAGAGTGGTGGGGGCCGAAAAATACCACGTTCTGGAGACACTGGTTCTGCTTTCTGGAGGTTCAATTGTCCTTATGATAGGAGCTCTTGGAGGTGCGGAGCTATTACTGGTTCGTAACCTTAAAGCCATTCCAGCGTGCCAAAAATATGCCAAGGCACTTGTGAGATGGATGCAGAAATCTGTCATCCTTGGATTTGCTTCGTGTACTGAAGACACACAAGGGTTTCACTGGGCTGTCGTTGTGATTTCATCAAGCCCTGTGACCACCCAACTCACGGTTGTGAGACATGGCCATAAGTGTGATTTACCGCGGTTTTGCTGGGAGCTGGTACCATTTTTAAGTAAAAGTTTCTCCCAGTAGGACCATGTGGTGGTTGTTTAACGCTTTTTATATTACATAATATATATGGGTCATTTAATTTCAGATTTAACGCTAAAAAGTCGATTGCACCGAAAACATTTTCGCGCATTCTTTACAGTAGAATAATTGGCACGTATTTTTTTGTTTTAATATCATATTTTTCTTTACATGGTATGATTTTTTAAACTTTCGAAGTGTATAAAATTCAACATTTTTTAATAAATAACAATTCAAAATCTTTCATTAAGAAAAATTATCGTCGTAATTAAAGCTCGCATTTCATATAAGTTTAATGAAAAAATGTAAATAATGCATTGTTTTTGTTTTTTGTTTTAATAAAAAAATTGAATTTTCTCAATGTTGGACCGTTTTTTATAGCTTTCTTTGGTCTGGAATTATTTATATTTGTACTGAGAATGTTGTGTGCAAATTTGAGAGCTTAAATTAAAATTAAATTATTGGAAGTTCATGATGCCGCTGACTGAGGTGTCTGGCTCGGCGCAGCGTGCGCCAGGATCACAGCGTTTAAGGGCATGTGATACTTAAAGTTTCCCCGGCTTTTTTTCCACAAAAATGAAAATTTTTAAAAACTGAATTCGGAGATGCTATAAAATATCATAACGGACGTCCCCGGGCGCATTATTTTGAGGTTACGTCGTTTTTTATCTCTACCTTTCCGATAATTTGGAAATTAGTTATGAAATAAACTTTTTTGATTGCCTGCAAACAAGGTTAGTTCTGGGAGATTAGTTACTATGTTTATTTTTAAGCCCAAAGTTTTCGGCCAAAAATATTGTGTAGTTTGGAAGTAACGCTCGGGTGAATTGTAACACACATAACCTCGAAATATACACGCACGTTGTTAGCCAGATTTCCCAGATTCTGAAGGCAAAGTATTTCTTATCCTAGGAAAAAAGTCGGGGGAATCTAACACTGAAAAAATCGATACTATTTCCTAAGCGCTATGCAAATTAATCACATTTTGCTAAATTAAAACTTTTTAAATAACCCACAAAAAAGTGTGTAGGGAAGTCCGTTAGTTATTCGCTATCATTACCCAAATTTTTAAGACAAAATATTTATTATTCTAGAAAAAAATCCGGGGGAACCTAAAACTGGTAAAATCGACAATTTTCTAAGTATCAGATGCTCTTAAGCGTACATTGATTAAAGGTTTGTTCTAGAATACTTCTTTACCACGGGCTTTCCACTCTGTTTTTTTAATGATTGGTCAAACATATACGTGCAGCATATTATTCATTAATATTCACATAAACTCGCAAACAAATTTAAGAAAGCAGTACTATTCTTGGTTTCTCACCATTTTTTATCATAGTATTGCGTGAATGCATATTTGTTGACTAAGATCACTTTCTTTTGAACGCGCGTTTTCGCTCTGATTTAAAAAACTCACCATCTCGAAATTCGGGATCCGTGACAAAAGGCCCAAACGACAAAGCGCCCGCCAATGAGAGTCGCGCAGTCGTGAAAAAGGCCCGCGAATCAGAGAGCGAGTAGGGGCGTGGTTAACAGATTTTCAGTTTGTAATATTTTCTCGCCGTATGGATAAAGAAAAGCACTCTTTTGAGACATTAAGAGATGGCGTTGCTTGTTCTAATTTGATTAAAAGGTGTTTGTTGAGTTAGTATGGGCGATTCAAAAAATCATCATATAAATTAAGGTACAAAATAGTCTGCGGTTAAATTGATAAAACGGACAAGAGCTTTGCTATTCTAAAAGAATTGTATCAAAAATTAGATTGTTCGAACAGCCAAAATTACTAAAAATTGTGATTCGAAGATTCGGTTGCACCAGATCGAGCACCAGGTAGTATAATGAGTATTCTATGAGAGCTTTTTTAAAATTTAAATTCTGTGAGTAATCAAAACAATTCCAAATGGTGATTCGACGACCCGGGTGCACCAGGTCGCGCCACAGGTAGCTAGCACGTATCCAACAAGGACTTTTTCAAAATTTAGAATTTTCCAACTGCTAAAATAACTACCATTGGTGAGTCGATGATCCGGCTGCACCAGGTCGCGCACCAGGTAGCTTAGCACGTATTCTACAAGAGCTGTTACAAAATTTAGATTGTTGCAACTGCCAAAATTACTACCATTGGTGATTCAACGACCCGGGTGTACCAGGTCGCGCCCCAGTTATTTTGGCAGTTATAACAATCTAAATTTTCAAAAAGTTCTTGTTGAATGCGTGCTAGCTACCTGGGGCGCGACCTGGTGCATCTGGACCCATTTCATAGTACCTGAGGAAATTATAACGCGGTCAGTACTTCAAAAAAATGTCTTCACCTAGAGGCCTGGGATAAACTACTGAGAGCGGATAGTTAAGGGTGTGAAACAACCGGCTTTACAGCTTAAACGCCAGGCAGCTCTATTTACAGGTTGAAGATATCAAATTAACAGAAAAATTCAATAACAGTTATAAAAAATATACGTGAATGTATTAAATAACTAAAAAATCTGTAAACCCTGCAGAAGATTCTGCAATCTTGACAGAAAAGCTGTGCTGTCTCTATTTGAACTGAAAATCCTGTATGTTTAGCAAATGTTTTTCTGCATGCATGTAAAAAGGGTTACACTAAAAGGCAGATCACATTTTTCACTTACTACTCATGCAAAATTAATTTTCAAAATCTTCAAGTACGTTCAAAAACAGTAGCAATTATACAGTATTTATTGTAAAACAAACTCCAATTTTATTCACTCGAAACATTTTTTCTTTTTCTATATAACAGTGATTCACAGGCTTAGCCGCTGCAAGCGCTATCTCTCATATCCGGTACATTTTAAGGTATACCCGTCCTAATATCGATGGTACACAGATTAATCGTTTTCTTTTCAGAATTTATAGCTGAGAAATTGTCCAGCCTAAATGTGCAACCTCTATGCCTAGATAGTTGTTTCCGATCAAACCTTTTTTTGAAGTGATTCGGCAAAACTAAAATCCCTGACACTTGCGTTAAGTCATTTGTGAATGCTCCCTTATCTAATTCTATATTGCGATGTTTTAATTATGACTGATACGTGGGATCTAACATTTTTGATTAAAATTATATTCTTTTTACATATTCATATACACAAATATATTTTTTGTCATTTTTAATAGCAATAGAACATTTATTAGCAATCGGTCAGAATCAAAATTTCTTTTAGCATTCCTTTTCGCTATTTAGTTTCATTTTTTACATAATTACGGAATACGAAAAAGCATTCTTTTAGTTGTAGTTTGTCTGGGAATATATGTTTGTCATTTGGAACAATCTTTATAGAAGGGGAAAAATGTGAAAAAATCAAGTTATAACCAATACTAAAAAAAAAAAAAAAAAATCGGCATAGATAAGAGCTTATGATAAAAAATTATATTCGGTTTTGCCAGAATTATAGCGCAATGAAGCTTAATAAATAAGTTCATATCTAGATTTACAATCAAGAATAAAAGCTGCAGTTTGAATGTTGATGATTATTATAACCCTGAATGTTACAATAGAATTGTGACTCTGATAAAAATTCGATAAAAAAATTATTATTTATGCTATTAAGTTTCAAGAATGATCACTATAATTATTTATATAATTAAAGGTTTCTTCATGTGCGTTCATTGGATCCACGGTTTGTCTCCTCTGAGGTAATGTTGACCATAAACTTTCAATTTTTGACTGTTTTCTTTATTTATTTGAATAACAGTTAGTTTTAGAATTGAACTGTAACCTGTTTGTAAGAATCAGATGATACTGAAAAAACATTACTATTACTAGAATCACATCTAATATAAAACTTCAAAATCCTAATAGTTTTTGTAACGGTAAAATAATAATTTATCAAACATTTTTTTTTAATCCATAAAATAATATCTTCTTCAACCAAGAGAGGGAAGTTTAGCTGTCGCTAGACGCAGTAATTACAAAAAATCTGCGCCTTTAAATATGGACTAAGTAAAGCAATCTTAATGTTTTGCTTGATAACTGGTTAGTATGGAAGACCTGAAGCGTATCACAAATTAGTGATATACCTCCAAGAATGCTATCTTAAACAAATTTAACCTTTTCAAGTAATGTTTGTCAGTGTGGTTGACACTACTGGCAAAGCTCACTTCTCTGGGTCCTAGATTACATATGGTGAATTTAAAGACATTCCGTGGACGATGAACATAATTTAATCTCTCTGAGAAACCTGTTGTGTTAAAAAATGGAACACGTGAAAAGTTACATGTTCAGAGTCTACATTTAGGACTCATATAGGATTAATCATTTACAGAAGAATTAGAAAGAAATAAAAATACTTTAAATAATAGGAAATTGAAATTCCTTTATTTAGCAACGTTGCGCTAATAAGCTTCATTACACATACAACATATTTAGATGTAGGTCTTTTAGATTCAGATTCATGTAACCTGCAAAGATCTTCGATGGTTCCTTTATCGCGTTAAAAAAAAATGTTGATCTGTTTTTCAATAAAAGCGTTGCACTGCCACCATATCAGTCCAGTGGGCACCAAATTTGGAGACATCTTTACGACATCGTTACGACAACTTTACGACATCCTATGTCCATGTAGTTTCGGTGACTTTGCGATATGGTAAAGACATCGTCAGATCATACGACTTATTTACGATATCGTAAAGATACCTTAACGACATGGACATAGGATGTCGTAAAGTTGTCGTAAAGATATCATAACGATGTCGTAAAGACGTCGCAAAATTTTGTGCCCACTGGGAAACTTACTATCACTAAGTTTGTTTAAAAAATAATTATTTCTTTGAATGTAATAACGTTGAGAATTTCGTCAAAGACTTTAATACTGAAATATATATTATGCTTTAAAATTAAAACAATTTATATTTATTAAATATAGGCTTCCAGAATTTCCACGATTCTTCTTCAAAATGCTCAATAAGTGCTAAATCCTTTTTAATTAGAAGACAAGGTTTGCGCTCAGAAATTTATGGAGAACACTTTATATTGGCAGCTTCACTAGGGGTTGGATTTCTTCATAAAACAACACACTCAGTCAAGTTTACAAATTAAAAAAGAAGTATATAACTTTTACCCTGTTTTGGCAAAGTCTGTCCAGATTTTTTTCATATGTTCCATCAATAAATAGTCAGTTGTGTCAGATTTTAGTTGCAAACTATCACTGATAGAAGTCATGTAAAAGAGATGAATTAGATCATCGCCATGGCATGCCCCTACAACATATTCAAATTCTGTTATTTAAAATACGTGCCCCCTCTGGTCAAACCTAAGAAAGTATTTTTAGCTTACGAATCTTTCACCTTTAAATTTAATGCCATCTGTACCACGGAAAATTTTGGATTATGTGTGTATTTATAAAAATAGGTTGGCGTGTTTTTCTGACTTTGTATGTCTAACATGTGCATAATTCAATTCACAAAGTTTACATCGCCGTTATATTGAAAAAGAGCAGATTGTTCTTTTGTCGTTATTGGATTACATTTGAAGTAATAATTTTTAACCTCTTTCGACAACTAAGACACTAGGGTTCTTGATTCTAGTTTGAAGTTAATGGCTAAATCTTTTTCGAAAGTCTCGTCACAATTCTTGTAAAATTCTTCAGATTTATAGTCACCATCTAATTAAAATAAAATAGGTTTGTTTCAATTTTTTTAAATATTACAACAATGAAGTAGTGCTCTGCCAAACAAGAAAACGGCAACTACATTTTGGCTCCAGCCCTCTGATTCGCATTTGTTTCCAATATTCAGTATTTTAACATTACGTCATGCTCGGCCATTAACTTCGAAATCTTTAAGAAAAAGACATTTCTCTAATTACACAGCCTCACAAAAAAATGTCCGCAACCCGAGCTAAATGAGATTTCCCGTACTTTTTTGAGGACGCTGAATCCAAATAAGGGAGTAAGTTCAACTCCATAAATTAGATTCCATGGTTTTCTCAAGTTTGACCTTGGGTTGACCA
Source organism: Belonocnema kinseyi (assembly GCF_010883055.1). Taxonomy (NCBI): domain Eukaryota; kingdom Metazoa; phylum Arthropoda; class Insecta; order Hymenoptera; family Cynipidae; genus Belonocnema; species Belonocnema kinseyi. The sequence continues at coordinate 168,601,861 of NC_046657.1, forward strand.
TTATCCCGACCTGAATAGTTACAAATGACATCGGATTCGGATTTAGCGATCCCAAAAACGTCTTAAAGTAGTCGTTCACACCAATTTGAAGGTTTCCTCTCATTTTTACCTTCACTTGATCTTGATCTGATGAGGTCAAACTGAACCCGAATTCGAATTCGCCGACCCCAGAAACGTCTAAAAGTAGACGTTTTCTCCGATCCAATGGTTTTTTTTTAATTTTGACCTTCAATTGAATTTGATCCTGACCTGATGGAGTGAAACTGACCCCGGATTCCAATTCAGCGAACTCATAACGTATAAGTATGGTGATTCACCACGGGTTGCAGAATTTTTGGTGTGGAGCTCTGTTATGGTTGGAAAATGTAGAAATTGTGCGAATTGGCAATTTATAAAAAAAGTATAGTGTGCCATGATTGAGGTAATACCCTCGATTACCGACAACTTATAAGTCATACAACTTTTTGATTTGTTAAGTAAGAAATTTTTTTAATTGAAAATGCCGAAAAATTATCTTGTGGTAGGTGTCAAGAGTTTTTTTAGTAAAGCGGGATTATCCTTTTTTCGATTTCTGGATTTGATTTTAATTAATAAATCGGATGAATTGCAAATCATAGCTAATGGGAGGCGAAGTGCTTGAATAAGAGCTTTGATACGTGATTTTTCTGAAAATAAAATGAAAGACAGACGAATTGGTTTCAGACGTTTTCGATTGACATCTTTGAAAAACACTGTATGCTTCAATCATTTTAAACCATTAGCCAAACACCAAAACTGTCACCACCAAAAGTTAAAACAATGCAATTGAATCAAAATTACGGGAAATTATAATTTTCCTTAATGGATTGTCAAATCGTACACTTTCCAAATTGATAACTATGATTAGACAGTTCCTCTCGAGCTGTTGAGCGAGACGGTCGTGTTTGTACTTGCTTTTCGCTCGGTCACAAAATTCTCTCGAATTATTGTTAGGAGTGTGTTTTAATTACTGTGCAGTATGTTACTTAATTTCAAAAAATGGCTTCTGTGTCACAAATTGAAACTCTCCTGAGTTCTCTTAAAATAAAACTATCGAAGAAAATCAGCGCCGCGAAAAGAAACATTGTTGTGAGTTATCTACCAAGATTAAGAACTGTGAAGCAAGGATTAATCAAATTGAACTGGAGAACGCCGACCTCAGGCTGAAATAATTCAAACAAGCCCATCCGCTAGACAAGCGTAATATAAAAAACAATTTATTGTTTTTTGGTATCCTTGACGATCCAACAGAAACCTCCTTACTTTTGTTAGATAAGGTGAAACATTTGATACAGTCAAAAATGAACCAGTCGTTAAACAAAAACACAGCTGTTGTGTAAAACAATCAGAGGTCTGAGCCATAGCAAACTGGGACTCTGGTGACTCCGGTTGGAGGTAGGAAGGAGGATTTGTTCAGGAAAAGGAAGAAAGCCCCTTCAGAGAATGGCAACTTTGAATATTTCTTATCTAAGCTTGCTGCTACCACACCGCTCAGCCAAGCTCCTAATCGTCCCCCTGAGTGGCTTATTAAAAATCAAAGTGTAGTGAAATCTGTTGGTAAGCCTTTGAGAGCATGCTATTGGAATATAAGTGGATTTAGCAACCTCTTCAGTTTAGATGAAAGTCAAATTACATCGATTTTTGAGTGAGAACTATATTTATTATAGCCCCGCTATAAAACAGAAAAACAAGGGCGGAGGTAGTCGGGGTCTTGTTAACCTAGTTAAAAATAGCTTAGCCTACACACACAGCAAATCGGAAGTCAGCAACTTATGGTTATTTATTGAGCTAGTTTTTGCGGATAACTATATACTTTATACAGAGAATTTTTTCCTGGTCATATTACTTATTTAGCGGGCACTGGACGCAGCACTATTGACCTCTGTTGGATCAGCATCAGTAGCCTGAAACTGGTGAACGATTTTAGGGTTCTTAACCTGTCCAACCAATCTAACTACCTTCTTATAACAATTGACTTAAACAAACTAATTCAGCTTTGTTTTGACAAATCTTCTTCTAAGAAAACAATTGGTTCTATTCCAGTATGAACATTCGTAAAATGGAAATATGAAGGTGGGGACACATTTTCTAATGTATTATCACAGTGCCCACATACTAACATAAACAATAGTAATACAGAAGAATTATACCATAATTTAATAATAGCAATAAAGATAGCCGCTCGGGAGGCAGGTATGCTGATCCATAGGAACTCTACTCAATTTCTTAAATCGGATGATCATGGAAATTCTTGGTTTAACTCAATTAAGAGTCTCTCGTGAATCTGAAACTAGGCTATATTTTAATGGTCTCTCATACGTCATCGAAGCTAACTAAATCTGCAGTCTGTGTAATAAAATGGAATACGAGGATTTAGCCCATATATGACTAAAATGTCCAATTTATCACGACCTAAGAACTTTTTGCATTCAAAGATATCTAATCATCTCTGAAAATAATCAAGAATCATTAGAGCGTTTGGTAGGCATTGGAAGCATTACTCATTTAAATAATCTATTTAAGTACATTATACAAGCGCTTAGAATAAGACCCTTCATCACCTATGAGTAACTCGTAGTCCAGTGCTAGATTGTTTGATTGAATAGTTAATTTTAAGGCAATTTTTTAAGCTTTTATGTATTTTTGCACCGTTCTCCTTTGTAAAAAGCCATTGGCATATTACGAAGTTGACATTTATTCTTTATAAAATTGTACGACAAAATTCCAAACGTTAACTGTCCAGGAATTCCCTAACCACTAATTTTTACTTATTGAACAAACTACTGTACAATTTAATATGTATCAGAATAAATGAGGGTTTTCAATAAATTGAATTGAATGGATTTGAAATATAATTAGAGAAATGGATTTTCTATCTCAAAAGCAAAACCATTTCACAGCTTTTCGTTTACTATCCGAGTGTGATGTAATGTGAGAATACTGAATATTTTAATGGAAAGCATTTGCGAATTAGCTGACAAATATCAAATTTAGGCATTTGCACGGCAGAGTACTGATTAAATGTCAACATTTTTAGAAATTAGAATTAAAAAAATATATACCCGCTGACGTAAGTATTCCTTCATCGCACGTGTAGCCAATTATGACAGGAACATCGATGCCATTTGCTATCATTTCATCTAATGGTTTTGGTAAAAATGGATTTGAGCTTTTATGGTCAACAGTTGGTATAAAAAGAGATTCTAAAACCTTTGTTTTCTGCAAGTAAGGGAAAGAAAAGCAGTAAATGCTGCAAAACAAATAACAAGGTCGAAAATAATTTTTCTAGACTTTCTTCACGCTTACAAAAAGTTTCTTTTGGGTCACAAGAATGTCTTGTGCAGCTAGAGTCTGGAGAAACTTTACAGTTTCTTCAGGATTACTCGATGAATTGACGCTCTATTGATAGAAACCGTTCCATAGCCTTTTTCGACTGCTTATTTGCTAACCTATAACCCCCATTTGGTAGGACACCTATTGTGTCAGACTTTAAATCATTTTTCCTGAAAACTACTGAGAAAGCTGAAGCAATGGTGACACTTTCGATAAAAGGATCAAAATTAGTAACTTTGATGAATAATTCTCGAAAAGCTAGGCAAGCAGTATGAAGAATATTGACGTCATTTGTACAGTAAGTTCTATTTTCGTTTTTGCAATTAAAAATGTAATTAGTTTTAATCAATTCTTCGTACCACCTTTCAAATTCTTTACGGCCCTCTATGTATCATACCTATGTGTACCTACATACTAGGCAGTCTGATAAGTTCCTGAAAAATGAAACACGGAGACGTTTTTTTGGTCAAAGTCGGTTTTATTTTTCAACATACTCTCCTTTTAGGTCGATACAGCGAGTCCAACGACTTTCTAACTTTTTGATACCGTCCGAAAAGTACTCGATCGGAAGGTCTCCAAAATACGCCTCAGTTTCAGCTATGAGCTCCTCATTTGAGTAAAAACGCTTACCGGTGAGCCATCTCTTCAGGTTAGGGAACAAGTAATAGTCGCTGGGGGCAGGGTCTGGTGAATACGGTGGCTGAGGAACCAATTCGAGCACTTTGGCCTGGTGGAACCCACTATTTTGCCTGTTGCGTTGACTCAGGAGTGTATTAGTGGATCTAGGTTTCATCCATGGTTATGAATCGGCGCAAAAACTCGGTCGGCTTACGCGAAAATAATGCCAAATTCTGCTGGGAAGTTGTCACACGAATTCGTTTTTGGTCCACTGTGAGCAAACGCGGCACCCATCGCACGCAGAGCTTCTTCATGCCCAAAACTGAATGCACGATATTGCCCACACGCTACAATGATATGCCTACAGCATTAGCTACCTCTCTCAATTTCACTTTGGGATCATTCAACATCATATCATGGATTTTTTCGACATTTTCTGGTGTAGTGACCTCCTTTGGGCGCCCAGATCGTTCAGCATTAACTGTGCTCGTACGGCCACAACGAAACTCGGTAAACCACTTATGAATCGTTCCAATCGACGGTGCACCATTACTGGTTTTTTTGCTGAAAAATTTTTGGTGGTCACGTTCAGATAGAGACAGTATCGTCACCAACTATTTCATCATTAATCATGGAAATTTGTGCTGAAACCCCTCCTTCTTCTGATGCATCTCGCACTCCATCTCAGAATTTTGGAGGTTGGGGATCCTACGAAAAAAAAAGATTCTTTCAAATCGTATTTGGTATCATGCATTTAAATTTTGAAAATTTTATATTAAAGGGCATAGCAAACTAAGTATGCTATATAAGTTGCCTCTGCCCAAGGCCACTTTATACATCTGTCGTACGTTGTGAATAATAGGTTATGTTTCCCAAACGCTAAGACCCGCCCTGCTAGAAATTTGTGATAGAACTTTCTTTCCGAAGCTTTCCATATCTTTCAGATCCTTTCCGAAATTTGCATTCGAACTTGTACACGAAACCGTACCACCATTTTCTTTCAGAATCTTTCAGAATTTATTAGAAAGTGTCCCAGCGGTATCTTTCGTTTTTTCCGATTTTTTCCCAAACTGTTCCGCGCGCGTTTTTGTCAGTTTGTATCAGATTTCATCAGAAAATTTAATGATGTAATATTGTTACATGAATATTTTTTAATCCAACCTAATATGTAATTATTAGGTAATTCTAAATAAACTTTTACAATTAAAATATATTGAAGTTTTAAATTATTATTGTTAAATTTTTAATAATAATAATGTTCAAAAACAAAATATTATATATTATTATTAATAATTTCTTTTAACATCTGATGAAAATAAACAGAACATTTCTGATAAAATATGATAGAGCACTAGTGGGACACTTCTGATAAGATCTGACAGAATTATATTGGAACAAATCTTCGGAAAGGAACTGACAAATTTGGATGAAGACTTCGAAAAGATTCTAATGAATTTAGAAAAGACCCTCACAGCAATAGGATATACCGGGATATCCCATTTGATCTCATTTATCTCCCAAGTTCTCCCAAGTATATACCAGGGATAATCCGTCGGATATCCCGGTATATCCTATTGCTGTGAAATTTCCTTTCAGAATCTTTCCGATCTTTTTGGGAGAGCGAAAAATAATTTTCAAGTGATTCATCGGGGTTGACATTTTTCATCATTCCGGGTGCTTGATTTCAGGAAGACCTTCACCTCTCACACAGAAAAAAGTATGCGCAGTTTATCGATATCAGGAAATTACTTAACTTATTGACAAAAGTTAACTAAACTAAAGAAATGTTTTTTTATGTAAGACAGACTCACACCTTATGTCTTTATAACATACGTCACATGCGCCGAAGAAAGGGGGTTTACTCTAAAAAAATCAAAATCGAGGATTTTACACCTTTCGATAGTTTTTGAGCTGCTCCTTTTAGAGAAACCATCGAGAAAAAAAATTCGAGCATTATTATTGCTAATAGTTAAGTTGTTAGTTACCCAAGAAATCGGGCTTTTTCTCGAGAACTCGTGATTCCGTAAAACACCTCCCACCACTCACCACTATATCACTCGTTTCATCTCTCATCCATACGCTGCCCGTGAGCCGCGTCTACGAACTATCTCTTTCCGTAAGAATGTAATGGGAAGTGGAGAAGGAAGATTTCGTGAGTTTTCCCTCTCTCCTAAAAGTCGCATCTATCTGGTCAACTTCAACAGCTCGTTTTAAAAAATCTCACTTTTCAGAGTAATCCCCCTTTCTTCAGCGCATATCACATATATATTCGGCTTTTTTAAAAACATAACCAGAATCGCGAGTAAGAGCAAACGATTAAAAAAAAACACTAAAATAAAGGACCCCCCTAGCACAGTATCTCAAGGAAATTTGAAGGATCTGGGCTCATATTCCAGCGTTGCTAGAGAGCATTTTTTCACAATATTAAGATTATTCAACATTTTAATAATATCTCTTTATACCATTAGACAAAACAAAATGAACATCTAAAATTATTTACTATAGGAGAGTATTCGACGTCCATCGTACCAACAAGAATTGTAGTGTTGCGCCTACACAGGTGCTTGGAATGGGGTCAAAGCAGTTCAGAACTGAGTCCGGTAAGGCATTGGAAATGACTCGAAATATTAAGCGTAAATTCTAACTCCTCAATTACCAATTCTCAGTCCAGGATTACTCAATAAAATCCTGAATGCCTGGACTACACTTTAAAATTTCCGTTGCTGAAAACGTGTTCCGAAACCCGCATTTTTTCTGTGTACACTAGGGCCAACAGTATACTGAGAAAACTATATCGCACAAATTACAATATATATCGTAATTCCTGCGCTGTATATCGTAATTCTCGCATTATAATGGCGCAAAATCGTGATATCGTACATTGCAAGTTTTTACATTATATACCGCATAATTGTGCAATCTATAACGTAAGAAATGGGGATTCCCATCCGTCAGTTACATTTTGCGCTTTTGCTAAATTGTATTAAGTAAGTTCTAATTCGTCTACAATAATGTGATTTATTTCGGAGGAAATATATCAGTAAGTACATATTTTTTTGTGCTTTATGTCGTAGATTCTATATGTTTTACTAAAATTTGCTCACTTCAGCGCGACGCAGTCGACGAGTTCAGAATTATTTTCCTAACCTCAATGAAACTTTCGCCGAAATATATGTAATCATTAACAGTTGCAGGTCTTACCTGCAGCAAATTTTTAATTTTCTTTGTGATTGTTTTAAATCTAGAGTCCCGATTTATAGCTCGAACTTACTTGACAGCAACAAAATTTAACTTTATTTTTGTCTGTGATATGAGTGCATTATAATATCGTACCAAGCTCCGGCACTTGATTGTACGTTATCATATTGCGCTTTCTTGCAATATAGAGGTTTTGCGATATCCTTGTGCGATATCTTTTTCTCGGTGTAGGAAAAAAAACTTCCGTGGATAAATTGATTTTTAGAAGGCAATTGAGGCACAGGATTGCAGAACTGCCTCTACGCACGGCCCATCTCAGCCCAGTAGGCGCAGGATAGGGGATGCTCACTAAACGCTGTGATCGAGGGAAAAATCAATTTACATCGCAATAATCAACTTGTCGTTTCTCTGTTAATAATTGACGAATCTCTGCTCTTAATTAAAAATCCGCCCTGGCCGATTTTTAAATTTTTGTTTATTTTTTTGTTTATTAAATAACCAAAATAACAAATAAAAGTTTTGACTTATGGAGTATACAGGTTTTAAAAAATGCTTTGCTTCAATCAAAAATACCTAGAGAATTGAAAGCAGTTATCGAAAAAAGATGTCCAATAGAAATGCAAATGTTCCAAAATTTATTGGATTTACTATAATGAAAATGTACGTGAATGAAAATGGTTTCGTGAGGATTGACGGCGATTCATGATTTCGTTCGCACTGAAGGCGACAGCCGGGTAAGCATGGGTGGTCCTTGGAAGATATTCAGTTTATATTTGGATGGCGAGTTGCTCCCATTATGAAACTAATTTACCCCAAGTGCCAACTTAAAAAAAAGTTTACACAAGTTATAAAATTTTTTAGAAAAATAAAAAATGTCAATTTTCTTTAAAATTATTTAATAAATTTTCAAGATTTGAATATATATGTTGTACAAGGTATTATTACAGCAGTTCTAAAAAAGTTAATTCTGGCAATTAGAAAGAGGAAAAATTTTTTGGGAATTTTGAAAAATAAAATTTTCAGTGAAAACTTCTTTGCACTGCCGTGATTTTTTTCATAGACAGTGACCCTCGACCTTAGTGACAACATATATTTACCCTAGCATGATCCTAATGGTGATTCACAGTGAAAAAGAAATAAATTGTTTTGTTAGCCCCTAAAAATCATGCTATTCCATTGAAAGGAGGGGTCTTCCTAATTTTAACTTATGGATTGCTTAAATTAGCATTACACGAAATTATAGATACGATATTGCATAGATTTTACTTTGAATCTTGTATTGTTGTACTTCTCCGTTCGCTAGAACATGCGCCATACACGTACATACCACATGCACTAAATGTGTATGACAAACGCAATATGCATTATGCAGACCGCCCGAAAATATAAAATATTTCTACTGCAATGTAAACAACCGATTGCGAAATAAATATAAAAAAGACTTCTTTTTTCAAGATCTCTTGATTTATAGCAGGCTCGTAGCAAGAAATTTGGTTGGGGGTTCCCGTTAACTGCTAACATTCGCCAAACTATTTTTAAGTTTGCCCAAGGTACACCACGGGGAGGTTGTCAGTCAGGTTAGTACCTCTTGAGACTATATACAGTATACACTATAAAAACTATATACACTATATA
>NC_046657.1:168610762-168614499 GCF_010883055.1 Belonocnema kinseyi
TTTTACCAATACCCCGCCAAGACGATGTGAAATACCATCGGCTACGGCAATTAGTTTGGTTCGGCTTTGATTCCTCTCGAATGAAACCGAAGGGCCTATGACAAAGCCACCGAACGCGTCTTCGGGTTGCGGATCGAGGGTCCCTGTACCAAGGGTTTCTGCTGAATATGGTTACAAAAATAAATAGGCAGGAGGTGTGAAAACCGTGCTGAAAGCTGAATGGCACCTGGGTGAGGTGTCTAGAACGGTGACTCTGGGATACCGGGCGACCTCTCAGAGTACGCAGCCTTATCCTTGCATGCGCGGCTCTACAAGGATGGACGAAGCCCTTTTCCTAGCTTCTCGTGGGAACACCAATGACAAGACCAAACATAGTTGTAGTAAATGCGGTTCAAAACAAAAGAACGCGCAGGGCTCCCGACAATGGGTCGGCCAACAATGCCGACCGAGAGAAACACTCGGACACATGCGGCACTAAGAGTGCTTTATTACCATCTCTGTCACTCCTACGGCATTCACCTTAATATCGCTCCTCTAAATTCTCCTAGGGAAATTGAGTCAATTGTCGAGAATGGGAAGTGCCGCATATACTGGAACTTTATATTCTCGACAATTGTTTCTGTTGCTCACTCGAGGCCTGACATGGTTCTTCTTGACTTCGAGAAGCGAACCATGTTCGTTAGCGGGTGCTAATCTGGAAAATTGCACACGCTCCCAGCGAAATCGCGGTAAAATTTCAGCCACGACCACGTCTCATGACCGTGAGATAGGTGGTTACAGTCTGTAAAGGAATCAATACGACGATACAGCAAACGCCTAGTGCACCCTAAGAATACGGAATGACCCAAGGACTATCGCCTTCTGCATTTTCCCGCAAGTGTTTTAGCATATTGTTGACACGCAGGAATGCTTTTTAGGCGATTAGCAAGTGAAAGCTTGGCACCTCCAAGAGCGACGATGATAAGGACGATTAGTTTAACAGGATATTCCGGATACAATCGTTGCAACTTCCTTATAAGGACTCGATACCTCTCTTTCTTTTCATTCTCCTTCGTTATGATGTTTTTCTTAGCTGGTGCCGAAAATTCGATAACGAACGTGGTTCGCTTCTCGAAGTCAAGAAGAACCATGTCAGGCATCGAGTGAGCAACAGAAACAATTGTCAAAAATGTAAAGTTTCAGTATATGCGATACTTCTCATTCTCGAAAATTGACTCGATTTCCCTAGGAGCATTTAGAGGAGTGATATTAAGGTTAATGCCGTAAGGGTGACAGAGATGGTAATAAAGCACTCTTAGTGCCGCATTGTGCCTTTGAATGTAGGTCGTTCCCGCGTGAGTTGGACAACTATATAGTATGTGAGCTAAATGTTCGGGGTGTGCATGGCACGCCCTGCAGCTATTATCAGGAATGTTTAGGCTCAAAATGGGGCGATGGTATGTTAAGGTGGAAATGACACCGTCTTGGCATGCCAAAATGAAACCCTCCATACCAGACTTCGATCCGGGCAAGTTAAGGAAAGCAAACGTTAGCTCACACGATATTGACTGATCATCCGCATTTCTGTGGAAGATACCGTGTATCCTCTTATGGAGGAGCTGTTCATGAAAGTTTTTCTCTTGTGCTTTCTTAATGCGGGCTTTCAGGAGTAAGTACTTGAGTCAGAAAAGACTTGATGCATTTTTCTCACCCCTAATATGATTCCTAATATGACCCCTAATGTGATTCCTGACCATTTTAAGAAGAGGGTCTCTTCCATTTGCAACTCTATGTGCTGTACCCAGAATAATCCTGTTGTGAAGACATTTAAGACTCAATATTCCGCGACCACCTTGACGGCGTGAGATGTACAGTCGCGGAACGGAAAACTTAAGATGCATGCTTTTGTGCATGTGCATAAACTTTCTTGTCCCGATATCAAGGGATCTGAGCTCGTTCTTCGTCCATGAAACTATTCCAAATGAATAGAGTACTACCGGGACGGCAAGCATGTTCGTTGCAGATACTTTGTTCCTCGCCGACAGTTCGGAACACCAAATGTGTCGGATGTGACGTTTGTATCTGCTTCGGAGAGTGTCCTTTATAGATGACACATCCTGAATGCGGCTCTGTGGCACGCCCAGGTATGTATAAGTCTCTCCAGCGCAAAGGTGTCGCATAGCGCTTCTATCAACCAGCTCAGGATCTTCAGACATACCATTAAGTTTTCCTCGCTTCAAATAAACCTTGGCGCATTTGTCTAACTCAAATTCCATTCCAATTTCCTTAATATATCGTTCGACAATCCGTAGAGCTAGATGTAGTTGCTCTTTGTTTTCAGCATAGAGCTTAAGATCGTCCATGTAAAATACATGAGTGACCTTGTACTTTCGATCTGCAGGTTTGCCGCACAAGTACCCGTCGGAATGGCGCAGTGCTAGAGATAGTGGCAATAATGTAAGGCAAAAGAGGAGTGGGCTCATGGTATCGCCCTGAAAGACACCTCTCTGAAACGTGACCTTGTTAGTTGTCACATGATTTTTTCCAGATGAGATAGTACATCTGGTTTTTCAAAGCGACATCAATCTCTCTATGCACCTAACTCTTTGCGGATGAAACTTCAAGATTTCTAAAAGACAGACGATAAGTCTATGGGAGGTCGAATCGAAAGCTTCCCGATAATCAATCCAGGCCATCGATAGATCACGCTGGTAGAATGCTGCATCTTTACAGACACATCTATCGATGAGCAGGTTCTCCCGACATCCGGCTACGCCTTTCTTTGAGCCTCGTTGCTCATACATTTCTTGCCACACAGGTTCAATTGCCCGAACAATCCTATCATTTAGGATAGCTGTGAATATCTTATAAAGTGTGTTCCGACAAGTTATTGACCTGTAATTCTTCGGGTCAGCTAAGTTGCCTATTTTCGGCAGGAGTATTGTGCGCCCTTCCACCAACCACTCCGGAATCGGCTCTTCCGACTTCAAATATGAGGTGAAAATACGGGCCAAATGCTGATGGGTAGAATAAAACTTCTTCCACCAGAATATTTTGATACAATCTGGTCCCGGTGCGGAATAGTTCTTCATCCTTCTTAATACTTTTTTCACCCCTCGGCAGTGATGGGTCCAGTCTATGCTGCACTTCGTAGACTTCTCTCCAAAATACTTCGACCTCCTCTGGTTTGGATGGGTGTTCGACAGTAACTGAAGGGTCTCGGAAGAGTCGAGCACCCTAGCAAGTCGTGAATCAGTCGCTCCCTCCACCCAAAGGTCACGAGATCCCGCCGATCCATCGCATAGAATCCATTTGTATTGGCTCCCCCAGCTCTAGATTGATAGGCATTGTTGGCCGACCCATTGTCGGGAGCCCTGAGCGTTATGTTGTTTTGAACCGCACTTACTACAACTATGTTTGGTGTTGTCATTGTTGTTCCCACGAGAAGCTAGGGAAAGGGGTTTGTCCATCCTTGTAGAGCCCCGCATGCAAGGATAAGGCTGCGCACTCTGAGAGGTCGCCCAGTATCCCAGAGTCACCGTTCTAGACACCTCATCCAGGTGCCATTTAGCTTTCGGCACGGTTTTCACACCTCTGCTTGGGGGTTAATTCCTTGGGGACCACTCCTTGACAATTCTCCGCGACTGCCTATTTACTTTTGTAACTATATTCAGCAGAAACCCTTGGTACAGGGACCCTCTATCCGCAACCCGAGGACGCGTTCGGTGGCTTTGTCATAGGCCCTTCGGTTTGATTCT
>NC_046657.1:168614599-168621016 GCF_010883055.1 Belonocnema kinseyi
CTAATAATGGATTCGTAATGAGCGATCTTAAAACCCTATATTCATACCAAACACGTGTTGTTGACGTAAAATGATTTTTTCATCTTTCAGCCGCCATATTGGAATTTCGAAAGATTTGGTATTTATTCACGGTCTTTTGTACATTAAAATATAGTCTACGTAAAACCCTAAGCTTCTTTTCAATTTTTCACTTTTTCCCATGGGCTGAGGGAAAACAGAAACTCTATAGAGACGTTCTGAGGGTTCAATTATGCTAAGCGATATGAGATACATAAAGAATTTATATTTTCTCACAAACTTTAATCAACCTTGGTGTATATGAACATACCCTACGTAAAACCGTAAGTTTTTCGCAATTTCATACTATGTTTCCCTAGGTTAGAGGAAATATGACGCCGTGTAGAGTGATTTTGAGGTCAAATTTGAATTCAGCTACTCAAGAAACATGATGGTTCATATCAACTTGTCATTGTACAGATATTACATTAGCAAGCCCCAGAATTCTCTAGATTTTTAAAGTTTTTCTCCTAATCTAGAGAAAAAATCTGACGCCTAGGGGAATTTATGAGGTCGCATTTGGTTTCAGCGGCGCCCTGTAGATTCATTTTGGGGTAAAATTTTAATTAAGCTATTTAATAAACATAAAGGTTTGTATTATATGGTCATTCTTCAAATATTACATTAGCAGTTCCCAGAATGCTTTTGATTTTAAGTTTTTCTCCTAGGCTACGGAAAAAATCGGACGCCTGGGGGAATTTCTGTGGTCAGATTTTGTTTTAGCGGCTCAAGATACAAAAAATGCATTTATTAGCTGAAAAGTACAGACGTTCTGATATTTTACAATTATTACCTTCGCAGATTCCAAAACTTCCTACATTTTTTACTTTTTCCCCAGGCTAGGGAAAACTTTTACCGTTAAATTTCAATTTTGAGGTCGGATTCGTATTCAGCGGCTCAGAATACATAAGGATACACTAGACTCCTACGCAGTTCAGACAACTTTTTTTTGTAGGCCTTTTTAATTTTAAAGAGGTAATATTGTTCTTTGAAAAACTATTTATTGGTTCAGAATCCCTTATAACTTTGAATCTTCTTTCACAAGAGGCTAAACACAGTCGGCAGCACATATGATTGCTAGGCAAAGCAAAATAAGAAGAGAGGGATGACGAGAGACAGAACAAGAAGCGGAAAATATAATGAACCGTCGGGCGAGAAAACACATAACAATACATACTTTTAATGTACATATTTAGTTTAAATAAATATCAAATTTTTTAGGTTGATATATTTTATTTCATTCACAGTAAAATAATTTACTTAATAGTAGATTCTGTACTTAGGCAGTCAATTTGAACTTTATAAGAGGATGCAGAATTTAACGTCCGAGCCGAAGAGGTGATCGGTGAAACTGCATCCGAATATAAAACTTTACAGCCGTGGTACATACGATAATTTATCTGAAATAGGCCGAATAAGAGCTCTTTTTCTAGAAAACCGCGCTTGATTGTACCGCATATCGACGTGTCTAAATATAGTATTGGGAACACTAACGCCCTCTGAATTAGGGAACCTTTTTATATGGTTCTCCCGAGATGGAAATTTCTCATTTGGACACGTCGATATGCACGCGCGTGCTATTACTTTAGAAGTACAGAATCCATTTCGTAGTTAAACTTTGGTGAAAAAATACCGGTTTCATATGTATACACCTGGTATCATTTTTTCAAGCACACAATTTCAATACAATTCCACCATTCTATTGGCGGACATACCAGAGCAACTCAAGGATCGTCTTCTGATGCTGCTTTCCCTTTAGGTCTCAACATTTCAAAACCCTTACCTGAGTGTGAAAAATTATCAATTCCGGAAGCTATTCTTAACTACCGTCTTGGAAGAGCTCGTAAATCAATGGAATGTGCTTTTGGAAGATTAGCATCTAAATGTCGTATATTCTGTAGGCCAATTTCCGCAAGAGTCTCCAAGATTGATAAAATTGATTTAGCAGCAATATGTTTGCATAATTGGTTAATTGATGAAGACTTTAAGGATAACCCCGATTCAAATACCTTTTATCACCCTTTAGGAGCAAGAAGATAGTCTTTTGATGCCTCAGAGGTAGTTCTGCATGGTGTATTTGCAGCTAAGGATATGCGAGAAGAATTCGCGGATTATTTCGAAAGAGTAAACCCTCTGCCGTGGCAGCTAAATTACGCCAGCGTATAGAAAATTAATTAGGTATACAGAGGATTATTCATAATAAATCACGAAAATCAATGTTTAGGTTCTCGAATAGATTGTACAAATAAAACTTGTTAGTACTTTTCGGGTTACGGCATAATAAATAATCTTTACAATTACTTCAGCAATAATCAGAATTCGTATTTTTTATTAATGAAATAGTCTCACAGGTACAAATATTTGCTTGGAATTTCACGTAGAAATTCTGGTGTTATTTTGAAGCAACCAACGTCGAAATCCATATACAACTTAAAATTTTTTTATAAGCCATGAGAGGTAGACAGAAACTGAGGTATTTTTGTTATTTTATTCATTTTTATTAATTAAGTTAATCAGTACATTTAAATTAAAAAATTTTTAAGTTCCTTTTCTTTTTCATAAGCCAATGTGATTAAGTCTAAAATAAATTTTGGGTCATTTTGTGTTGGCACCCTCCTTATAGTAGCCTCCGCCAAATGCAGTCCCGCTACTATTGCGGAATCTGTTCTTCCATCTTGTTGCTGCTATTGTAGCTCTTGTAGTCGCAGTACTTCTTGCTGCTGTTGTTGTCCTTGCTGATGTTGTGGTGGTTGCTGATAGTGTTGATGTTCTTGTTGATGTTGTTGTTTTTGAGATAACGATGTTTCTTGTTGTTGGGGCCTCAGCCACTAGTATGATGGTGTATTTGGAGAGCGGTTTACCGATGGAGTATTAAAATGGGGTACAGTACGTTTAATGAATGTTGCTGTACTTGCCAGCTTAAAGTTTGAAAATATGATTTCCGATTCGCCACAAGCGCCCCCAAAAACCGCTATGTGCGAATTTTTATGAAAATCGGAATGTTTTAGTAACTTTTGGTAGCCATATTGGATACACCATCTTGAATTTGCAAATATAATTTCGGATTCGTGATCGGCAACCACAAAAATCCCTATATACATGCATTAATGGAAATTTATTTGAAAATATTTCTTGAATATGGAAAATGAGGAATAGCGAAAAAATGGTTATTATCCGCTAAATTGGACATCGAAATTTTGAATTTTGGAAAACAAACCTATAGATTTTGAAGCTTTGGGTCCATATGGACGCAAAAATTTCACTTTTTAGAAGTGTATCTTCACAAATTCGAGACGAAAATAAACAAATAAAGATATTATGCCATGAAAAAATCGTACTTTTTGTTAAATAAAGGACTATAATTATTTCAATTTGATTTTTCTCGCAACTCTGAAGACGTATTTCAAAAGTTTAGGAAATTAACAATCGATATGTTAGTAGAAAATGTCGCTGAAAAAAGTTTTAGAAAAACGTACATTTGGTCCTTAAAGGGTTGAAATGATATATGGAAATTTCAAGTTGGTTTAGGGTATTTTTCCTTTTCAAATTACAGGATACCTCGAATCGGAAGTAATGTTATTCCCGGTTTTCTCTTAACATAATATGAATGTCAATTTCGCTCCTCAATATTACTTAAAACGCCGCGAAATTAGGACACCTTGAAATTTATATCGACAAGGGGATATAAAAATATGGATGTTGATATATGGACTGGGACCTATTATTTTCAACCCTTCCCGGCTTGTCATTATTTATATGTAACTAATTTAGAATTATGTGTAGAAATATTATACAGGTACATGGGACTGCGTTCTATCAAACAAAACATCAAACGCATCACTATGCAATGTTTATGATAGTTCATGAACTGCTAGAGGATTGTTTAATAAACGACAGTTACACTACCTGTTTAACAATTTCAGTCATTTCATGAATTGCGCAAGTACCTATAGAGAGCTATGTAATAGATTGGAGTTTCACTATCCGTCTATATCTATGCTAGCTATTTGATAAATCGACTAAGGTTCTGTAACAGATAGTGTGATACATTTCAATTAATATAATATTAAGAAATCATCACTTAACCCGTGATGCTGATTGTTTGAAAAATGTTAACTTCGTTTCTAATTATTTTTAAGATGCAAGCATATCGGGATTTTGTAAAAAGGCGTTTCATTGCAATATATAAGTTTAAATTTAAAAAAATGTTTTTAAAATGTCAAAGGATATCAATTTCTTAGCTGAATTAAGAGGAATGAAAATTGTGTTAGCAGAACTAAATACAAAGTATTAATTACAATAAAATGTGTTATCAACTGTTTTGTTAAAATCTTCGGCCATACTTAATGAATTCTGTTCATATAATATAAATTAACCGATTGTAAGAATGCTATTTTTGATCATAGATTATATTTATCGAACTTTACAATTATGGCTTCCTAACCCTAGAACGACCCACGTAGCTGCTTAATCCTCTAACCATCCACCGGGATTGTACGCTACCCGAAACTTGTACCGTGGAACAATGCTTTCTACTTGCAGTATATCAATTTTGAGGTAGGGAATTTTTTTCGTTTTTTAGTATAGAAAACAATGGTAATAATAATATTCTGTTTATTTTTCGATAAATGTTAAATAATTTGTTCAATATGAAAAAAGACCTGAAAATTCCGCAAAACTGACGTTTTTTATTTTAAAAATAACGTAGTTTCTCAACAATATGATCGATTTAAAAAGAAAAAATGGATGTCGAAAGAAGAATAGTCACACTTTAAGGGCATGTAAGCCACATATGCTTTTCCTTAACACAGCATAATTATTTGAACATAAGACGTAAAGGAAATTAGAGAAATCGGACAAATTACTGAGACAATTCTCGAACTTAAACCGTCTGCTGGGGTAATGCGCTACCCCAAACGATATCGTAAATAAGTCGTATGATCTGACGACGACTTTACGATATCGCAAAGACACCGAAACGACTTAGGCATAGGATGTCGTAAAGATGTCGTAAATATGTTGTAAGGATGACGTAAAGACGTCGCCAAATTTTAAACAGATAAAACATAAGTGTACAAGTTTCGAGAATTAATTCGGATGTAAAACCCGCTATCTATTTATATACTGAAGAGTTATACTATTTTTTCTAGTAAAGGTCCATGTATTTAAATTAATATTTTACTCTCTGTCGACAGCCAGAACATCACGCAAGAACTCCCTTTGCTCGTAGAATACGAAAGTTGGTGAACGTTTTCTTCCTGAACCACTTTTTTTAACGTTGCTTCGGTGGTTAAAATGCGTCTATAGGACCTGCGTAACTTTTCCCACTCATTTTTTGCAACCGTGACATCAGGAATGTAGTCTACATAAAATAATAATTCTTCCATGAATTTATAATGACCCCTAATGGTGGGTGGTTTTTTATAATGTATATTTACATTAATATTGTCCAAAAAATAGAATTTCTAATAGAGATTCGCGAGAATAAGTCCTCCCAAGTATAAGCTATAAAGACCAGGAAAACAAGATTAACATGGGGAAAAAATGTTCTGCTAATTTACATTGAATTTCGATGTCCCTGAAACCCACTTATCAATATCTAAGTATGTCCCAAAAAAGTTAAATTGAAAGTTTTGAACAAAATTAATGCATAGCCGTGTGGAAATAGCCCGGGTTAGCCCTAGTACAACAAGGTTTCTGGTCGGGAACAGGCCGGGCTATGTTTGTTTTTTAAGAGCCTAGCCGTGTGCTGGTCGGAGACTCGCTGGGCAAAATTTATGTCAAACCCCTAATCGGGGGCTGACTGGGCTCAGATAGGGTAAATCTTATGATCGAATACTCAGTTGGTAGCTGGCCGGGCGCTAATTAGCAATAATAAAATTGTGAAACTTTGTTTACAACTTGATTACTTTTTCTGATTTCATTAAGAAATGGATGTGTATACAAATCTCGAATCGTGATAAATGTGTAGTAAACATTTTCAAATAGAGATTATAATAAAACTATAAATTAATGACGGAAAAAAATGCAGATACTAAATTTATAATTGTTTGAACTTTTGTAAACGATTAATAAACCTTTTGAATAATACGAGGGTAGTTCAATAAGTCCTTAGAATGACCAACAGATGGCGCGCGAATCGCTCCAAATCATCTGTTTTTAGTCAGCACCACTCCCGACTAGATATATGGTGCAGTCACAGTCCACATCTTCTGAGGTTACGTGTTTTTATAACCAATTGAAAAAAAAAAATTGTTTGTTAAGAAAAATGGAAAAAAACGAGTTCAAAGCGGTAATCAAACATTTTCATTTAAAGGGTTTAACTCCATATGAGATAAAAAATGAATTGGACTCAGTTCA
>NC_046657.1:168621116-168625667 GCF_010883055.1 Belonocnema kinseyi
AACTTCCGAAAACGCACTTTTCTGAAGGATTAAAAAAACTTGAAAAGCGATTGACCAAGTGTATAGAGCTCCAAGGAGATTCTGTTGAAAAATAAAAAAAAAATTACCCAAAAAAAATTGTTTTTATACTTCATTCTAAGGACTTATTGAATTACCCTCGTATAATACCTGATATACAATATAAAAAGCAAATGATAAAAGCCTCGAAACAATGAGTTTTTTTGGCGTGATTTTAAAATTACCTTATGCAAATTTCAAAATTTCTAAAAATTATATAATTTGAATTTTTTTAAGAAGAAAATTAAAAGTTCTATCTTTATGTAAAATCGAAAATGTTCAGAAAAAATGTACATTTAATATCAATCTTAAACGTCGTGAAATATTATGAAACTCCTAAAAATCAAACGTTAAAAATCGTTAAGAAATTTTAATGTTCATAAAAATTACATTTTGTGTCATTGTAAAAAGCTGTCAAGTAGTCTACAACGGAAAAAAACAAAATGTCACGCGAAAAGAAATTGTAATCAATTTAAATTATTTATTCAAAAAGTATTTTATTGATATGACTGTTAAAATTTCGTGTATTTTATATTTAAATTGCGTTGCATAATAATGAATAATTAGAAAAAGAGAACTTAAATTTTGGAATTTAACTTTTCTGAACTGTAGCTTATGAGGATGGCTTTTTCAAGGAGTTTTAACTTGTCGGTTTAGCGCAGTGGTTAGCACTCCCGACTGTTAGGCGTTAGATTTATGTATAGATATGTACGTTCGATACCCGATAGCATTAGAAATTTTATTTGTAATATAATGTTTAAAAATTTAATGTATGTATATACTCTAAACACTACTATTAATATTTAAAGCCAGAATACTTGCAATCATTTAATATTTATTTTTTAAATACTTTTTTTGTCTCTCAACGACTACGTGAATATAGTTAATGTTGACTGCGTGTTGGGCCTGTGGAATTTCATATATTATTACGCTCCAATTCTGCAGTAAAAAGAATCAAATTGATCCCCTAATTCAGCGACAGATGCTCTTTATATAATTGAAACCCGAATCATTTCAATCTAGTAAAGCGCCAATTGATCCCTTCCGGGCCACGGTCGGGCATCCCGGCCAGCTCCCGGCTTAAAGCCGGGCTCTTCAGTAGTAGAATGGCCAGTCCCTGATTTAAATTTCCACCCGGGTATGAATTTTTGTCTCTTTTTTGCCATAGATTGTTTTTATTTGGCAAGTGAAACGTTTTTAGCATTTTTAACTTATTTTCAATTGTTTAAGCAGTTTTGGCCAGAATTTATATTTTTTCCGCAATTAACTTATTGAAAAGAATGTCTTTTTTGTTCAACCGAAAGTTGATCATTTATAGGAAAATTGATCTTTGTTTCGAGAATGTAACCAATTGTTTAAACGATTAACTATTATTTACTTGTATTTTTGTCTTAAAGAGAAGTAAGAAACTCTTGTTTTATTTTTTATTTTTTTAACGCTGTGGCTTATTTTTTAATATTTACGTCACTCAGATTCTATTACCATATAATGCAACTAGTTCGTATTTGTTTAAATAATTTTGTTTTAAAGTGTAGAAATTTCACTTTTTCTGTAATCAATGCGCTAATTTGTAACTTTTAAGAGTGATATTTCTTGTTGAAACCTTTATAGAATCGCTTGCAAAGTGTATGTAAGATTAATTATAAATTTTTATGGAAATCAGATATTTAAATTTGGTTAAATGTGTCGCTTATTGTTCATTACCTTAATTTTATAAAAGTTTTTCAAATAACGACTATTTATTTGTTATTTATGTTTAAATTAAAGAAATAATTTTAGAACAACAAAATTCAACGTAATTTTTATAGAGTGAAATCTTACTGAAAAGCCAACTTTTTGACCATTGTGAAAAAATGTTTAAATTAATTAATATTAATTATTATCAGAAATTTTTTTATTAAGTTATAATTTTCGACTGGCCTAATGTACGTTCTAACATAAAATAATGATTTCAATTTAGAAGTTAATATTAGTATACAGGGTTACCTTCGTTATTTATTTCCTCCACTACTTCTCCCCAAAGCTTTAATTTTTCCTCTACAGGAGCAGCTTCTTCATCATAATCTTCTTCCTCACCATCTAAATCTTCAGATTCTTCCACGGTTGGATATAAAAGGATCTCATTATTCGATTCAGAATTGTTACGATATTCCGCAGCCATATCACGGCCCCAATTAATAGCTCCATTGTCTTAATAAGGTGAAGATAAAATAAATTTTAACTCCTAAAGATACTTTAAAATAATTCACAAGACTTTGATTATTTTCCTAGATTGCATATTTATTTAGTACATTGTATATTTGAATAATTATAATATTATATTATCAGTTACCGCACACAGGATATATCATGTTATGTAGATGCACGTAACATTTTGTGAATCCTTCGAAACATGAGTGCTTCAAGATTTGCGAACGTTTACATTTATCGAAGCACATTCCAGATTCTATTTCGAAATTCTGAGATCAAGAAAATATATTATTATTCTAATAACTCAGCTATTATTAAAACTTATTTTCAAAGAGCTCCAAAAACTGTTCAAGCTGCTGTTGGAAAAGTCGAAACGAAAATATACTTTTTAATTTTTTTTTAAAACTGTGTAAACTGCTATTGGAAAATAAAAAATTAAAATATGGAGCAGTTTGATATATATATTTGTTATATTTTGTTTGAAAATCAAGATTGAAATTAATTTTTCGAAAAAAACAACATATTTTACAAAAAAAAAATTTCTATTTCAAAAAATAGCTATTTTATAATGTTTCCGCCAGCTTAAAGTTTGAAAATCTGATTTCCGATTCGTCATTAGCATCCCCCAAGACCGCCATGTGCGAATTTGTATGAAAATTGGAATGTTTCAGTAATTATAAAAAAATAGCTTTTTTATACTTTTGGAAATCATCTGTAGAAGAAAAAGTGGGCCGGACATTTTTTCTTGATCAAATTAAAATTTTTATGCTCATTATGATTGAAATAAAAGGTTTCAGATGAAATATATAACGTAATTTATATATTTCTGCACGGATGATCATCTCAAAAAAGTTCGAAATAATTTTAAGGCATATTAGACCTGACAGTATTCGAGCCCGAGCGCTGCGGAAGTTTAACGTGGTACCCTCGAGCGTAAAAATTTAAATTTGATCAAGAAAACATTACCAATCCACTTGTTATTATAAAAAAAAATATTTTTTGAAATAGAATTTTTTTTAATATGTTTTCTTTTTCAAAAAATTAATTTCCGTTTGAATTTTCAAAAAAAAAATAAATAAATAAAAATTTATCGTTATAATAGTCTTAAAGTACACGAAAAGAACTTTTCAAAAAACTAAAATAAAAGTCCCATCAGGTCAACCTAAAAGAAGTTAAACTAACGTGAAGGTGAAGAAACACGTGAAAAGTGAAAACTTTAGGCCGCTCTATATTAACAACCATTTGATAAATAAACCTATGGTTCTGTTAAGTGGACTGATGTAGGTCCACTAAGACTATACTTGAATCCAGTTTCAACCCGATCAAAAAAAAATTAATTTCAGTTCGGAACACTTAACGAATTCTGTCCTATATATTGTATATTATTTATTTATATTGAAGCATTTCAAAATATTTGTGAAATTAAACATTCTTTTTAATCCGTTTAAATACCAGAGCTCAACAGTCAACTCCTTTTTACAACACTTATATAATGATAATGTTATATTTTTTTTTGTCAGTTTAAAATTTCAAAAATATAAAGAAAAACCAATCAATTTAAAAAAAAGAAAGAAAATGATTTTTCTGTAATCCGTCGTAAATACGGGAACACAAAAATCTTTTCTATGCCGTTCTTAATGAACTTTAAATGGCTGTATAAATTAATTTAAAACTTACAAACTAGTGGATAAATAATGTGCCATTGACATTCATAAATTAAAAGAAGATTAAAATTAGTGAGGTTACACAAGTTTATGTTCGAAATCCATAATAGACGGTAGAAAAAGAAAATTAGATTAAAATAGGGAACCTCACAAAATATTTTTTGTTCATTTATGCAGTTCATTCAAAATTTTTTTGTCGCAGAAAACTAATTGTTTTAGTTGAAAGTTTTACTATTTCTATTAAAAGTTAGTCAAAAGTTAGTCTGGTCCAGTGACGGCAAATTACTGGGCCAAGTGTAACTTTTATCACGGCAAGCCATGTTTTATTTAAATCGGCCCAATTTTCAGCCAGTACTGGCAGGCTATATTGGCTTTTTATTTTTGCTGATCCTCCGCCGATGCTTGGCCCAGTATCAGCACTTTATTGCGCCAAGCCTCACTTTTAGTACGGGGAACCATGTTTCACGAGGATCAGTCAAAGTCTGACCCAGTGAAAGGAACATTACTGGGCCAAATGTCACTTTTACCACGGCAAACCATGTTTACCAGGTGTATACATATGAAACCGGTATTTTTTCAAGAAAAAAACACATTTATTTCAAGAGAATGATAACAAATATTTTATTCAAAGTATGCGCCC
>NC_046657.1:168625767-168631923 GCF_010883055.1 Belonocnema kinseyi
TTTAATTTGAAATGCATTGAATTCAAGGTATAGTTTAAAAAGAAAACTGAAAGCAAAGGATCGACTTTCAAAAGAAGCGAAAGAAAGTCACTCGCTGGATTGCAAATGAACATGGACAATGGTGTATTTTCGCATTTTTAAATTTTAAATTCAAACTTTTTCGCCTTTTAACAATTTCGAAAAAGTTCGAAAAATTCTGAAAATTCAAACAATAAGGCTGTATTCTAAAAATGAACCAATTTTAACGTTAAAATTCAAGTTCCTAAACTGAAGACCTAAAAATTTACAAATTTTACAATTAGTGTTATGTAAATTGTATTGGTATCTTAAAATAATATAAATAGTTCTTAAATTAGTTTTTAAATTTTCTGCAGTTTAGCTTTTTTACATACCTAGATGTCAAAAAAGCCTATCCAATTTTTTCAAATTTTAATCACTTATTTTCTAAGAGAAAATCACCCCTGTTTGCCAGTCACTGAAATGGATTAGAAAAAATTGCCAAGACCCAAGAATTTCTTTTTAATAATACTGTAGGAAAAAATCAACAAGATCGAGCGCCGAAATTATAATTAGAGCAAATTTTCTGTAATTCTGTGGGGACGGCTGAAATATCCCGAAAAATAAAATTCCCGACTGGGTAAAACTCTCTGTCCCAAAAAATACAATTCCAAAACTAATAAAATTCCTGAACAGTTTATAATATTAACGAATTTGAAAATTCCCAAATAATAAGACTCCCCAAATAAAATTGTTTCTTAATCAATATTAATTATTCACTAAAACTACGATAATAAAATATAAAATTATACAAAAAATTTTACCGACAAATTAATATATAAAAACACGTGTTTTTTAATTAACATTTAGATTTTCCAGAAGATCTTTTATGATTTAAAAAATACTATATACATTTTCAACCAAAATATCTTATCCATAAATATATTTTGTTTTAATTATTATTAATATTAATATCCAAGATATTAAAGGGCAGAATCTAAGATGTTCAAGAAATCTTTTTTAATTATGCAAAAATTACCTGTAAAGCATGCCATTTTCTATAAAACGCAAAAAAAAATGCTAATATCGTAGTCCTCTGTTTTTAAAATCCGAATCCTCAAGCATTCGCATTTTTGCATAATTATGCGATTTTTGTGTTGAACAGATAACACGCTGTTCAAGGCTAATATGAAAGATGCCTGTAGCTAAGTCCTCATTTTCTTCAGAAAATTATAACATATCCAAAAACATTTAATCCATTTTCCACCAAAACTAATAGTGCAATAGATATCCGAAAAACCACAATACACACGATAAAAGCTAAAGATACAAAGCGAGATTAAAATCTTTTTTCGCCACGCCACACGTCAGCGACCTTGCTCCGATAAAATTTGGCTTTTTTAATATCTTAGATATTAACTGTTAATATCACGCATTTTATACTTTCTATATAAACAGATATTTCCATTTAATATTTTGTATGTTGAATACAAGATATTAGATATTATGCCGTAATATCTATATATTATGGTTAAATATCAAAGTTTTTAATATCTGTTTTTCAGTATCTATCGATAGATTTAATGCCTTGGATCATAGTTCGTAATATCCTGGAAATTAGTCTTCAGGATCATGGATTATAGATTTTAATATTTTGAATTTTATGTTTGAATATATTTAGATTTGAAAATAAAAAATCTCCTGTTTCAATTTATAATCCTCGCCAATCTCAGCAGCCGTAGCTGACCTCGCCATGGAGGAATTAGAGAATGAGGTTCTAATTCGATTCTTTCCTGATAAACCCCTATTTTATTGCAGATAAGTCGTCGACGTTTTATCTTATCTTCACAGACATCTAATAGATAAATTCAAAAACTATTTCAACAAATATCATGGACGACTCCAATTCACCATAGAAGAAGAAACTGACAAAAAAATTGATTTCTTAAGCGTAACCATATTTTATAATAACGGCCAGATTTTAAGAAACTGGTACAAAAAGGTACTTGGTCAAGTCGCTATACTAACTATTGATCCGTAACTTACCCTGCATACAAAATTAGTGTAATCAATGGCTCAGTCGACATAGCAATAAAGCTCTCCCATCCATCTTTTCACGAATCTAACTAAAAAATTATCACAGGAACCTTTGTGTCTAATGGATTCCCAATCAAACTCACAAACAAACGGATAGAACGCAGCCTCCGTAGTCCAGTCACCTGGTACTTTTAGATGGTAATTTCTGGGGCAGTTATTTTTTTTTTCAATATCTCATTCGGTGGTGCATAATATGGGACAAGTTTCTTTGAACAGGATGTAGTCCCGGAACACGGAAATTTTTTTGATAAAAGGTGCAAAATATCACATTCCATTAGATTGGTACTTTCCTGTGCATTTAAAAGGTAAAGTGTTCTTACAAAAGTTGAAGTAGATAAAGTTCTGTGTAAAACTAAAAAAAACCTGTTGTCCTATCAGCAACAGTCTCTGAGTTACGGACTTTAAAAAAACCTTGCTTTTTTCCATTTTTTGCCAAAAATTATATGTTTTTTTTTTTAGTTTCTCTGTAGCTCGGATCCTGACGGCCAGATAAAAATGGCCAACAGATAAATTGATGTATACATGAATACTTGTAATTTCAAAAAAAAACATTGTCCTAACTCTACTACATCACCGGCTTAAGGTGACCCATTTCGACCTGAATTTACAGGTAAATGCCCAGAGTTCAGTTTTTTGTAAATAACTCGTTTCGAGGTTGTCACAGAAGAATATTCCAAGAGAATGAATTCAAGAGAACTTAATTCTGCGTAAGTTAAATCAATTAAATGTCCTACTTCCAATAGGTCACCTTCCAAATATGTCTATTTTTTAAATCTTTTTTCACCGAACCAACATAGTGAGGACAATTTAGGTAGGACAATGTTTTTGTTGTTGAAATTACAGGTATTTCGTCTAC
The DNA here is from genome assembly GCF_010883055.1 of Belonocnema kinseyi. Taxonomy (NCBI): domain Eukaryota; kingdom Metazoa; phylum Arthropoda; class Insecta; order Hymenoptera; family Cynipidae; genus Belonocnema; species Belonocnema kinseyi. Next base: position 168,628,718 of record NC_046657.1, read on the forward strand.
TTTAATTCATCTGTTGACCATTTTTATATCTGGCCATCAGGATCCGAACTACAGAGAAACAAAAAAAAGCATGTGATTTTTGGAAAAAAATTGGAAAAAAATGGGGCTTTTTGAAAAGTCGTAACTCCGAGACTTTTTATAATAGGATAAAGTTTTTTTTAGTATTACGCAGAATTTGATCTACTTTAATTTTCGTAAGAACACTTTTACCTCTTAAATACACAGGAAAGGACCAATCCAATAGAATGTGATATTTTGCACCTTTTTCAACAAAAAAATCCGTGTACCGGGACGAAATCCTGTTCACAGAACCTGAACCCATATTAGCACCCACAAATGAAGTAATTAAGAGAAAAAATGACTGCCCCACAAATTACCATCTTCCCCCTATTTTTCCGACGAGATGACTGAACTACGCGGTTAATTTTTACCACCAGAAGCAACAAAACTTTACAAAACCAAGATCTCAATTTGGATCAATTTATTGCAGATCCATATTGTCCTTTACTGTCCAAATTTTTCACTAGATTTTTCAGACAATAAAATTTTTTAATTCTATTTAAACCAATGAAATACACTCTCCATTGTTTTACAAGCCAAAAAGATAAAATTCCTATGGAAAAATGTGCAAACACTATCTATTAAACCACTTGCATTGATTTTGATAAAACATTATATCGGACAATCAAAGAGATATTTAGTAGTCAAAGTAAAAGAACAAAAAATATCAGGTAAACCGACAAATAAAAGAATTAACCAAACTGCACTAACTAAACATACGTTATAAGAAAATCACACTTTTTATTATGACAATGTTTCCATACTCTCAAAAGAGTCATCATATTATAAAAGAATTTTTATGGAAATGTACTCTCTGAATATAAATCAGTGAAAAATTCAATGATTGAAATAGTAGTTAGACATTTCACTGATTAATCAGTGATTTTGGACTTATTCACTAATCAGTTCAGTAACACGATAGTGAATCATGTGAAACATAACCTCTAAATTATTTAGTTTAGCTTTTCTTACTCTTTCACTTAAGTAGCAAGAAGAATTCCTTAATGAAATAAATTGTTTAATTCTAGGGCTATAAGTCTTCTGAATTAACTGCGGGATAAACATACTCTAACTCGTTTAGAAAGTACTAACATAACGGATATGTACATTATAGTCCAAGATTGCAATTAAAGTAATAAGTGAGATTGTTTGTCATTTAAATGCATCGGAACTTTTCTTTTTTTTTTAATATTTGATCACATTTATAAGTCTTAAGTTTTTACTATGATTCTTTGATTGAATGTGCTAAAATATTATTATATCTTACACTCCCCTACCGAAAAGAATCTTTGAGTATATACTAAAAATTCTTTGGGTCAAAGAAGCTCTGAGAAATTCTCCGCAGGCACTCAGGTATATATTTTTAAAGGTCCAGGAAGCTCGTTTAAATGGTCTGAAGGCTTTAAAATATCCTTTCCGAAATTGCAATAAGAATACGATCATAAATAACAAGCAGAGAGGCTATCTCAATAGAGTAGCAGACACTCAAGGGTCCTTTGTTAAGCTTTCGGATTAAAATTTAGAAGTAGATTTTTTTAATTTCATAGTTAACAGCCTAAAACATAATAATTCGGAATCTACAGGTTTCGATGACTTCAGATATCTAACTTTTTTTTTAATGCTTAAAATTGGAATGAATAGAACGTTTCTCGTAAATGGAATGAGATACGCCAAAAAAGACAACATTTTTGAATTCAACTAGAAAATTGCATATCAGTATATAAGTTATAATTATAAATAAGTATAATGAGAAAATTCATCAATTAAAAAAAAGTGTTAATAATTTGCAGAGAAATTTAAAAAGGGAGATCAGATTAGCCACGACCAACTACTGTAAATAACTCTTCCCACCCGGTACGTGACGAATACAAAAGGAACATTATATTACCGTCGCACCACTCTTACAGGGATCACTAAAAGGATCTTGAAAAGGACCCAGATCTCTCAAACTATCTCCGAGACTATTTTGTTTCAAATCGACTTTGTTTATAGACTCAAATGGGCCAAGCTATTTCGCTAAAGAAAACTCAGAGATTTCTTTCGGTAGGGTCGGCCAAAATGACCACATTTTGCCCCTGATAATAGAGGTGAAAGTCGCATATAGTAAAATTAGCGGAGCCAAAGTAAAATTAACGGGGCGAAAGTGAAATTAGCGGGGCGAAAGTAAAATCAGCGGGGCGAAAATAAAATTAGAGGGGCGAAAGTAACATTTCAGTTAGTATCAAGTTTGGATGGTATTTGTGGCACACAAAATAGTCTTCTTTCTATTAACTCTTTCTAATGTAATTATCAAACATCCCAAGTCACATCACATCACATACGGCCCAACATTGGCCCATAGTCGGAAAAAATATTGCCGAAGCTCGGCTGCCATTATCGCGCCAATGACGGAATGATAACTATGGCCTAAACTTGGCAGCCAAGGTTTGGCTGCCATTGTCGGCCCAACACTGGGTACCAGTATTGGACAAAACCTGGCTGTCATCGTCGCGCCATTGCCTGATTCATAACTATGGCCTTGACTTGGCAGCCAGGGCTTGGCTGCCATTGTCGGCCCAATACTGGCTACGGTCTAAGGATATGACAGAAAACATATTTAAAAAATAAATATTAGTTGATTGCGAGTACTTTGAATATAAATATTAATGGCCCTGTTTAGATTGAATACATATATTTCATTTAGAACATTATATTACAAATAAAATTTCTAACGCTACGGAGTATCGAACCTACATCTATATACCTAAATCTATTGCCTAGCAGTCGGACGTGCTAACCACTCCGCTAAACCGACAAGTTGAAACTCTATGAAAAAGTCATCCTCATAAGCTGCAGTTCAGAAAAGTTAAAGAACCCAATTCATCGTGAACTATGACAATTTTTCAAAAAAAATTGTATATCTTTCGTGTAAGATTTATTTATTAGGTGCTAAAACTGAGTCTTGACGAAACAAAGTGCCGATTCTGGGTCAAGCATCGGTGGAAAATCGGAAAATATAAATAGCCAATATATGCTGCCAGCACTGGCTCAACATTGGGCCGATTTAAATTACCAGGTGTATACATATGAAACCGGTATTGCCATCTAGCGGCCAGTAGGCACACTTGTAGGCACTGTCGGAACTTACCATTTGTGCTAATTGGCGT
>NC_046657.1:168632023-168636065 GCF_010883055.1 Belonocnema kinseyi
CGAATTAAAAAATTCTAGAATAATGAAATTCTGGACAGTTTACAATATTATCGAATTTTAAAATTCCCGAATAATAAAACTCCAGGCCGAATGCTGTCTAATGAGAAAATATACAAGCTAGAAAATTCCCGAATTGCAGAAATTGAGAAAACAGTTATGTGGTCAATATTATTTATTCATTAAAAATACAATAATCAAATATTTTTATAATAGACATTTGGTTTAATGTTTAATTTTTTAAATTATTATTTTAATTTAAAATAACAATAATTGTATAAAAATGTGATACAAACATAAATTTAAAACACGTGAGCTTCAAGTGAAACAAACTTTGCAGGATTCAATGCAGGCTGATTTAACGCGACTTTTATTTTTATTTTTTTAAAAAATAATTTTATTTTTGCGTGCGTTTTCTGTAATGTACAAAAATAAAATGAACATTTTCAAACAACTTTTTTTATCCAAAAATACATTTGTTCAATTATTGTTATTTTTAATTCAAACAATAATTTTTAGAAACTTTAAAAATTAAAAAAGTTTTTTCCTCGGTAAAAATATTTTATTATTCTCTTAAAAAAGTTTTTTTAACTAACTATTTTTTAATTTTTCAAATTAGAGAGTTGTCTAGCCCGGATATTGTATAATTCGGAAATTTTCTGTCGGCAATTCTTAAATTCGGTAAGATTGTAAATTGTCGAGAATTTTCCAATTCGGGACTTTTATATTTTGACAATGCATTGCCGAAATATAAAACTCCCGAATTGGGAAATTAAAAATAAAATTCCCACATCACTGTAAAAATTCCGAAATTATAACATTGCAATGTTATAATTTCGGAATTTTTACAGTGATCTGGGAATTGAAAAAAGTCCAGAAATATAAAAGTCGAATTGGGAAATTCACGAAAAATAAAATAAATAAAATTCCAGACAATAAGATATTGCCGAATAATAAAAATCCCCAAAGAAAATGCCTGAATCATAAAATATCCGAACTAGAAAATTCCTGAATTTGAACAATTTACCAAATTTTTTATTAAATATTATTTATTTATTGAAAATACAATAATCGAATATATATTTCTGGATGAAAAAATCTGTTTGAAAATGTGCATAGTATTTGAAAAAAATAAAAAAAAGTTCTGAAAAATCGAATTTTTTATTAATAAAAAAAAATAATAAAAATAAATTTTGATATAAATTGTCGTTGAATTGAATCCTGCAAAGTTTGTTTCAAAAATGTTATTATGTAGGTACGAAGAAAATTTAGGCAGAACATTTTTTTCTTTCAAAGCACACGTGTTTTTTAGTGTATTTTTTAATACAATTTTTATAAAATTATTATTCAGGTGCCGGAGATTTCATTTTTTGGGATTTTTCATTCATCCCTTTCGAAATTTTTGTCAGTGGTCCCATATTTTTATACCTCCTCATTTTTCAAAATAAAAAGTCAACATTTGAAAACATTTCAAAATCATCAAAAGCATCTATTCTCTTTTAAATTATTTCAAATCTTTTAAAATTATCTTAAAAATTTATCGGTACTTTTAAATGTCATTTAGACTGATTCCCATTTTTCCTAACATTTTTCTAAAATCCTGCACACAAAATTGTTTTAAGAGCTTCCATATTTTTTCTAATATTGTAAATCTTTTGAAATGTTTTGAAATATTTTTAAACATTCTCTTTGAGTTGTGTACTTTTTCAAAATAAAAAATCATTTTAAATCTACCCAGAAATTTTTATTGTTTTCCTAGTGTTTCAAAATTCTTGAGGAGCTCCAAATTTTGTTCTTTTCTTTGTAACATTCAGAAACCTCCAGCTTATCTGATTTTTTCTAAATTAATGCTTATTTAACTGTTTTTTAAGAATGAAAATGAAATACTTTTACCTTCGAAATACAAATAAAAAAATTAAATAATTATAATCGTAACTTTCCAAGTTTAAATTTGTCACTCTGAAATTGTGACAATTCATTTTCAAATTGTTTACTATTGAAAATGGTTTTTTTTTTAATTTCCAAACCAAATAGAGTAAAAATAGAATATTTTATACTGAAATAGTACTTCAAAAAGATTTTGAAATTACGTTCATTTAAGAAGCCATTAATTCGAATTTTACACTTGTGTCACTACTAAGGTTTTTCAATTAAATTAGTTCAAATTTTTACGTTAAAATATGTAAATTATATAATTTTGAACAGATCTAGAATCACCTTGTAAAGTCAATCACTGTTTAGTTTTTAATACTCGGACTGCAGTTCAATTTTCAAATTTACTTTCATTTTCTGATTTGTCCCGGTCGCGAGTCTAGCTTAATATTTAAAACAACTTTCATTTTTTTGAAATTGTAATTTTTCGGTTGTAACTTAACAATAATTTTATTCTTTGAAAGATTTTCTACAAATCTTGTTGATAATTTCTACATTCTCATCAAAAATGAGAAGGTATTAGTTTTTTTATGAAAAATAACTTTTACGGATTTTATCAAATGTCGACGTTTTGAGGCCCCGTGAGTCAGAAAAACAAGTTTTACGCCGGGGTCTGTTTGTCTGTCCGGTGTCGTCGTTGTTGTTGCCTGTATACCGGATAATTTTCGAAAGACTTGTCCGATTGGATTGGGCTTTGACACACTGTTCGAGGGACCAAAAAGAAAGATCGAGTTCGTTAAACAGCCATTTTTGATAAAAATCCAAAAAGTTGAAGCTTTTTCAAAATTTTTGAGACCACTTTTTTCAAAATTTGAAAATTTTTTCAACAGCTATTTATGGTACAAAAAAATATGAACAATCGATCCTGACAACTTTTTTTGATAAAATCAAACTTACCAAAGTTAAAGGATTTTCAAAATCCAAAAAACCAAACGAAAATGGACATTTGAAGCAAAAATAGCTTGATATGGAAAAAGTCAAGAGGCGAAAAACGCTACTTTTTCAAGGCCCCATGATTATTTTATCACATTCTCATCCATAATGAGAAGAGTTTTATGCGAGAAATGACTTTCGCGAATTTCATGAAATTTCGACCTTTTTAAGCTCCTTGAGTCAATAACAAATTTTACGTCGTTATCTGTCTGTCTCTCTGGCGTCTATGTTGTCGTTGTTATTGATGTCATGGTTGCCTGTATATCGGATAACTTTAGGAAAAATAGTCAGATTGGATTTTGCTTTGACACACAGTTTTTTCATTTTAAGAATTGTATGTAATAATTGTACTATTTTTATTTTTATAAAAAATATATTTCTTCAATTAAATTGTTGCAATAAAAGTGGTTCGAAGAGATTTTTGAAAAATCTTTCGGGGAATAAAATTAGTATTTATAGGTCGACAAAGGTTTGTTTTCTTTACCAAATTTGGCTTTCGTCTAAATTTTTCCAGTTATTTTTACTATAGTACAATTTACGTTTGCATCTCGGGCGAAGAAATCCATTTTATTCTTTGACAAATATTCTTTGTAAATCAATATTTTTCAAAGAAAATTACCCTGAGTGACAGAACGAAATCGGAAACAATAATAAGAGTTAATTTATTCAGGAACAAGCTTTTTGAACAAAAATGACCTTGAGTGAACCTTTAATATATATTTGTTAATTTTTACAAAAATCAGGCGTTATTTTCTTAACAAAAAAAAAATTTGTGAGGGAGGGGGGCAAATTATCAAAAAATAAATAAAACTTGAAGTTGTATGATTTTAATTTGTAACTAAATAATTTGAGTGGTTTCAATATAAAATTATCGAACACTTTCCATTCAAAATTCAGATAAAATATTTAAATAACTTTAAATTTGAAATCAGTCAATATATTCTGAAGACTACAAATTTAAAATGTCTAAATTATTAAAGCTTTAAATATTTTTGAAATTGCTGTTCTGGAGACTAAATAGCACTGATTCTTTTATTAAGAAATCACAACCAAAATTGTTAAAAAGAAGTTTTTAAACGAGTTTTAAAAACCTTAAAAAAGTTCAGAGGTTTTAATAGTTCAATATATGTGATAGAATCTCTTTAAATATGAAATTAGTCTATACTTTTTCATGTTTGAG
>NC_046657.1:168636165-168638867 GCF_010883055.1 Belonocnema kinseyi
ATTTTAATGTCATTTTAATCAAATTTGAAGCAAATTTTCACTTTTCGCGATTTTCTGCCTTTTCATCGCCGTATGGTGGGTTGAAATTTTTGTAAAAGAAAATCAAAGCATGGTTTTCGATGTATTTTTTCCCGTAGAATTCGATTCTGAAGTCAAAAAAATAAAATTTTTCTTCATTTTTTTTTTTTATTTAAAAAAAACCATGAAAAAACCGTAAAAAATGAGGTTTTTCGAGCAAAACCCCATAAAAAAGTAGCTGGACCCTACTTTTTTATTGCAAATTCGGATTCAGCGTCGAAAAATACATAAGAATACATAGGTCTGATCAATTGCACAGACACTTTTGTTTTTTTTGTGGGCCTGTGTATTCAATAGTTTCTTCCACGCATGGACATAGGAAACAAGGGACTAGGCATGCCATTGCGGAGGTGATGCAATGAGGGCGGAGGACCGCCACTTTTTGATGTCCCGCAACAAACATGGCAGCGCTCACTGTTCATATTTTCATGCACAGTTATGGGCAAAAATGCTCGTGCGCATAATTAAATGGCACATCGTAAGATGGCGGCTTTCCCCACCATGGAATTCTCCCCCCTCCCGTGGATTCAACCCCGCTCGCCCATGTTAGGATGGCATGCCTAGTCCCGTGTTTCCTATGTCCATGCTTCCACGTAGTCCACAAGATAAGTGGATGTTCTACATTGCCGATAATTTATCGACGAAACTTGTGACACGTGAATCCACTAAGCGATTGTAAACTATTATTTCGTCGGGCCTGGCCCCCTGGTCAGGCCTTAATTATTAATGATATTTAATATATTTTGGACTTAAACTGTGTCTAATTATTATAATAATATTGTGTGGTATTGCTTTATCTGTCAAAATATCAAATTTTTATTCTGTAAGTATGCCCTACCGAAAGAAATCTTTGAGTTTTCTTTAGCGAAATAGCTTGGCCCATTTGAGTCTATAAACAAAGTCGATTTAAAACAAAATAGTCTCGGAGATAGTTTGAGATTTAGGTCCTTTTCAAGATCCTTTTAGTGGTCGTTTTAAGAGTAGTGCGACGGTAATATAATGTTCCTTTTGTATTCGTCACGTACCGGGCGGGTAGAGTTATTTACAGTGATTGGTCGTGGCTAATCCGCTCTCCCTTTTCAAATTTCTCTTCAAATTATTAACACTTTTTTTTTAATTGATGAATTTTCTCATTATACTTATTTATAATTATAACTTATATACTGATATACAATTTTCTAGTTGAAGTCAAAAATGTTGTCTTTTTTGGTGTATCTCATTCCATTTACGAGAAACGTTCTAATAATTCCAATTTTAAGCATTAAAAAAAAAGTTAGATGTCTGAAGTCATCGAAACCCATAGATTCCGAATTATTATGTTTTAGGCTGTTAACTATGAAATTTAAAAAAATCTACTTCTAAATTTTAATCCGAAAACTTAACAAAGGACCCTTGAGTGTCGGCTACTCTATTGAGATAGCCTCTCTGCTGGTTATTTATGATCGTATTCTTATTTCAATTTCGTAAAGGATATTTTAAAGCCTTCAGACCATTTAAACGAGCTTCCTGGACCTTTAAAAATATCTACCTGAGTGCCTGCGGAGAATTTCTTTGAGATTCATTGACCTAAAGAATTTTTAGTATATACTATATGTACACCCAAAAATGATCTGTATATTTGTTAAACATAGTTTTTCAAGGAACGCGCAGTCTTTTTTAATTATAAAAACGACATTAAAAACAAAATCTAATTTTTTTAAATGACACAAGGTACTAAACAAAATTTACAGAATAAAGTGGTTCCCTCAAGAAATATTCATAAATTTTTTATTAACAATTTTTAGATAGGACAAGTAGTTTGTTTTCAAGCCGTAAAATATAAGATCTAGAATTTAAAAAAATTATTCTTTTTGACAAATAACACAAATAAGACCAAGAAAATGCCAACCCAAGTTACATTAACTTTTTATTTAACAAAATTGTTCGCCTAACTTGTATCTACAAATTTTCTTAGAATCTTTCATGCAAGAACGATGCGGGTAAAATTATCAGTTATTAGCTTATAATGTTAATGATACTATTATTTACTTCTAAATAGTTTTTCATGCAATTGTATAATACCATTTAGACCAGACAGGAGTTTATTTAATTGTACTTTTATATACTTTTTTTTTACACGGGTAATTCAATTTTAAGTTTATAGTTCGTTAGATCTCGGAATACTTCTTATATTGGTTCAATTTTAGATATTTCTTAAATAAGTCATTTTTTGTGACAAATACATTAAAGGCAAAAAAGCTTTAACAAAAGAGAATTTACAATCACCAAATTACTATTGTCAATGCTTTGACCTTTAATTTTGAAAGGTCTGTGTACAAATATGGGAAAAATACAAAGATCTAGCTCGTAGTGCAAGGTAAACACATTATCAAGCGCGAGAACCAGCAGTCGCGCGCCCTAGGCGCGCTCAAACTTGCACGTGAAGCAAACTGCGCGCGTAGCATACAATCAGAATATGCCACCGCTGCAAGTAGATTTTTTAAAATAATAAATACATTTCTATCAAAGTCTCGTTCTTAGTACCCCCGCCCGCAGCCTTCCTAGAACTACTGGTCCATGCAGTTTCTCAGGAGGCAGGGCGGTTCCGGCGGCCCTGACTATTTACGTTTGGATCCCCCAGAATA
>NC_046657.1:168638967-168649837 GCF_010883055.1 Belonocnema kinseyi
TCGCGTTTCTTGATATTTCAATATAGTTATCGCCTACAATCGAAACAAATGAAAATTATTATTACTGCATCATAAACTCCATTTAATATTAACAATCGTGCACATTTTAAGTGGTAAAAAGCGTTTAATTATCCAAAGTAAATCTCAACTGTCACTGCTCCCGATTAGACCGCCGCTATTTTATTTCGCTGCTCCCATAATGCACCGGCGCTCTTCCGACAATTGCTTCATACACCTATTCTTAATATCCCTATTATAGCTATACTTATTAGGGGTTTGACTATACGATATCCCTGGTATATGGAAAATGGTCAAGGATATTCATTTTCGCTAATCCAGGGATCTTTCTAAATTCCTTCGTTCGTTTTCAGCCTAATGTTTGGCTATAATAAGGAATAATATCCCTGTCACAGCTCAATTTTTTTTACCGTGCAGAGTATTATAAAACTAACTTATATGAAACATATACTTTTTAATTTTCTGCAGATCCGCTTGGGGCATTGAACATTTATGAAACAACAAAAAGCCTGGCATTAATCGTTCTCAAAACATTCTATCGACGTCTTTTGTTTTTTACGCCTACTATTTCGGTTCAATTATTAAAATAGCCGAAAAAAATGACAATGAAATTATTTTCAATACGTAAATTCACTTAGGTAACACTTTGTATAATTTATTTAATAAAATACACATAATGTGTGAAAGATACAACACTCGGAGCAACGTCGACTTGTCGCAGAGACACATAGACAAAATGGATGCTATCCGAAATATGTGAATCTGCCCTCTGCCTCGACCGTGTATGCGTATGGGGTAGTATTTTTCTTACGATCCGGAGGGGAAATGTCGGTCAAACTAAGCCAACAAATGGCACCACAAAAAGTAGGTCTGTCTTTTTCATTGAATTGCATTAAGAAAAAGCAAAAAAAATTAAAACTTGATGTTGTTTGCAAATAAACAAAAAAGAATACATGAAAAAATAAGAATAACTATTACTAATTTTTTCAAAAAAGACAAAGTCATGAAAATATGTAGTTTAATATGAATAAAATTTAATTTTAAGATACATTTTGAAAGCAGTTCGAACTTTATATTTTTGTGATTTATTTTGCTCATATTATTGATTTTATTATTTGTTAAAGTTAAACAAAATTATTTATTGTTGAAATTATTAATGTAGCTAATGAAAAAAATAATAATATTTAAGACCTCAATGACAAAAATATTTAAAATATATATATGATCAGAAGAATTAATGAAAAATATATTACTTATATCCAATATAAATATAATAATAATTAGAAATGTAAGACTTCAACTTAAGTTGCGAAGTAAAGAATCTTTGTTCCTTTAAAATCTTAAAAATTTCAAGTTTTGAAGGAAATATTTTTAAAGAGTAGTGGTAATTGTAATTAAAATATTTGAGGAAATCATTTGGAAAAAAGTCAATGACACGAATGATAAATGAGAAAATGGATTTAATATAATGTATATATTTATTTAAATTGAACCACACACACGGAGAAAAATAGATATTGAAAAGCAAATATTAAAAACTTTGATATTTAACCATAATATATAGATATTACGGCATAATATCTAATATCTTCTATTCAACATACAAAATATTTATATTGTTTATATTGAAAGTATAAAATGTGTGATATTAACAGTTAATATCTAATATATTAAAAAAGCTAAATTTTATCGGAGCAAGGTCGCTGACATGTGACGTGGCGACAATAGATTTTAACCCCGCTTTGTCTGTATTTTGAGATTTCATCGTGTGTATTGTGGTTTTTCGGATATCTATTGTAGTATAAGTTTTGATGAAAAATGAATTAAATATTTTTGGAAATGTTATAATTTCCTCAAGAATATGAGGACTCAGCTACAGGCATCTTTCATATTAGCCTTGAACAGCGTGTTATTTGTTCAACACAAAAATCGCATAATTATGCAAAAAGGCGAGTGCTTGAAGATTCGGTTTTTAAAAACAGACGACTACGATATTATCATTCTTTTGCATTTTATAGAAAATGGCATGCTTTACAGGTAATTTTCGAATAATTAAAAAATATTTCTTGAATATCTTAGATTCTGCCCTTTAATATCTAGAATGTTGTCAGTTAAAATCTTCTTTTTAATATCTACGGATGCTCTACTTCAGTATCTAGATTTCTGTCCCATAGTTAAATCGCTAAGGTATTACCTATTAATATCTAGATAGTCTGTGTTAACATTTATTTTTCTCCGTACATCATATATACATTTATACAGTTCAATCATTTATTTGTTTCTTAATCTTGAAAGCTTTTTCTCGCTGCATTCAGCTCCTAATAATTTTATTTAAAAAATTAAATTTAAAGAATTTGAATTAAATAGTTAATTATATTATTGCAAACCTGATTTCTAAAATAAACAGACTATAAGATATTAAAATCTATAAGCAAACGTACTGTACTCATGATACACAGTTGGAGGAAATGCACTTTTTTCATTCAAAAATATCCAGAGCCTTCAATTTTCTTGCAATTTAAAATTTTTTGTTTTAAATTAAAAATCATTAAATTCTACAGATCTTGACTCTCCGAAATTTTGTCTCCCTTATTTTTTTATTTTTAATTTTTCCAGTCAAAGTATGAATAAAGTCTTAATATGGGTGAAAACATTTTTTTTTTGCTTAAAGTGCTTCCCATTAATGTAGGAATGACATTTAATAAAAAAAATAATTTGAAAGTCTATAATAACCACTATGATACACAATTTTTGTGTCAAAATATTAGAATTTGCGATTTTTTAACTTATAATTACCTTCAGTGGCCAGAACGACTTCAGGTATTCTTTAAAATAATCAATATTTAATAATATTTGATGAAATATAACAATTTAAATTTTTGTAAACAAATTAGGTAAACAAATTTAAAATGTTTGCCCTTTCGCATAGAAAATTTTTTTGCACTGGAAATGTTCTTTAAGCTATTGGACAAATGACTGCTAGTCACAAAAATATTAGAAGAGTTAACAATAACCACTGTTATTAACAATTCTTGTGACAAAATATTTAAACTTAAGGGTTTATCAAATTTAAATTTTCTTAGATGGCCAAGTCGGTGGGTTATTGTCAAAAGATTTTGTATTGAGTGAATCTTAGCATGCACTGTTATGATTCATTTCCCATCTATTACAATTGAAAACCCGACTTTTTCTGAGTGATACTGCCAACATTGAGACATTTTTTTATGCGAATTGTTTATAAACATGTAAGATGTTATATTCCACTAAATATAATCAAAAATACATTTTTTAGGAATATCTGTAGCCATTGTAGCGATTAAAGAAAAGAAATTTTTTGATAAAACCTTACATTTGAATATTTCGTCACGAGAATTATTCATAACAATGGTTATTGTTAACTTCTCACATATTTTTGTGACTAGCAGTTATTCGTCCAACAGCTTAAAATATTTTCAGTGTAAAAAAAAAAATTCCTATGCGAAAGGACCAAAATTTTGAATTTCTTTATCTAATGAATTTACAAAAATTTAAATTGTTATTTTTTATCAAATATTATTAAATATTTATTGTTTCAGGGAATACCTGAAGACTTCCTGGCGCTTGAAGGCAATAATAATTTGAAAAATTTTAAATTATAAGATTTTGCCACAGGAATTGTTTATAACAATAGTTATTATAAACTTTTAAATTATTTTTGTTATCAAATTTAATTCCTACATTAATGTGAAGCACTTTTATAATCAAAAAATTTTACCGATAATAGGACTATTTGTTAATTTGTTTATCAAATTTGTTTCCAACAAATAAATGAAATGATAAACAAATAATTTGTATTTTATGAGTCCCTAAACATGAATTTTAGACAATATAAAGTTTTCCTGATCAGTTATCAAAGGGTAAAAAATTTTTATGTAAAAAATTTCAGTTTTTCCATGCTTTGAGTAAAAAAATGATTAATAAACAAATAGAGAAGAACAAAACTTCGGAGCGTCAAGCTGAACGAAAAAAGTAAAGTTCTTCCTACTGTCCGTCATGAGTACCATACGTTTGCTTATAGAGTTCAATAGTTTATAGTCTATTCATTTTAGAAATGAGGTTTGCAATAATATAATTAACTATTTAATTCAAAATCTCCTTTAAATAAAAAAATTTTAAATAAAATTATTAGGGGTTGAATGCAGTGAGAAAAAAGCTTTCAAGATTAAGCAACAAATAAATGATTGCACTGCATAAATGTATATATGATATTCGGTTCAATTTAAATGAATATATACATTATATTAAATAATATTAAATCCACTTTCTCATTTATTAGTCTTTTCTTTAATTTTTTACTAAATTATTCCCTCAATATCCAATATACGTCATATCTTTTTTATTATTCTTCTGATCATGTATATGTTTTAAATATTTTTGTCATTGAGGTCTTTAATAATATTAATTTTTTCATTAGATACATTAATAATTTTAACAAAAAATAATTTTGTTTAACTTTAAAAAATAATAAAATCTATAATATGAGCAAAATAAGTCACAAAAATATAAAGTTCGAACTGCTTTCAAAATGTATCTCAAAATTAAATTTTATTCATATTAAACTACATATTTTCACGACTTTTTCTTTTTCCAAATAATTAGTTATAGTTAGACTTATTTTTTCATCTTTTTTGTTGTTGTTTATTGGCAAATAGCATCAAGTTTTTAATTATTTTTGTTTTTTCTTAATGCTATTCAATGAAAAAGACAGACCTACTTTTTGTGGCGCCATCTGTTGGATTAGTTTAACCGACAATAATTCCTCTCTGAATTGTAAGAAAATAGAAAAGTGGGGGCGATGCATGGGGCTGATGTGAATGTAAATGGCTCAGTGGTCAAGCGACCTTAGAACTTGCGCGCGCATGTATGCATGCATGCATGTTTTATAATCTCTAGATGTAACGAATTAATATCTGGAAATTGAAAGAATCTAAAATCTCGAGATTGTGTTTGGTAATTTCTTCATATATCCGGAAAAGATTATAGATTATACGCGTTATAATACTTTTCGTTACGGGATATTATCCTCAACTTGTAATATCCACTTCGTATAATCCATTTTTCTCAGTGTTTCTAAGATATTTCAAAATGTTTTACTTTTTACCCAATTATTTTAAATTTTCAAGTAAAAAAGAAAGAATTTTCTACAAAGAAGTTCAATTTTCAACCTGAAAATATGCATTTTCAACAAGAGCAACATATAAATTTTTTAGTAAGTGGTTTTAGTTGAAATCTATTAGTTGATTTTCAGAACAAAACGATTAATTCTCAATAAAATATCTGATAGTTTATATTTAAACCAAAAAAGAATTTAATTTTAAATGAAAACCAGATAAAACAAATACATGCATGTCCAAATAATAGTTGAATTTTCAGTTAGAAAAGATGAACTTTCATTTAAGAATATAAATTTGTAACCAAAAATTAAATTGTTACATTTATACTTCAAAAAATTAGTCCTCAACTGAAAAAAATTGTCATCAATAAAGTTAAATTTTTAATTCAAGAGATAAATTTCAGCTAAAATAATGAATCAGATTAATTATAATCCGGAGATTAAATGAACCCACGACGGACAGTCTGTCGACCAAGATGACTTTACGCCTTAAGTACGCAAATAAAAAAAAACGTTTACATTAAAAGATTAAATATCAACCGAATTAGTCGGCAATTTTTATTGTATTTTTTCCCAGCAATTTCAAATTAGTTTCAGCCTATTTTACATACACACTTAAATTATGGTTTTATTCCATTCTATTTAACCTGATAAGGAAACTAGTAAAGTTTCGAACTGTCCTATTGATCTTCAAGGCCGTTTAATATTATAATAATAAAAACAATTGTCTGGAAGTTGTCGTTTACTTTTTTCATCTCAAATATTTAAATAAGAACTAATATAAAAAGAAAATTATTACCCTAAATCGAAGGTCGCCGATGGGAGGTTCTGCATATGGAATCCCATTGAAGCATATAATTTCACCAAATTCAGTGTTTAATGCAACGCCTTTTAAAGTTCCTTAATTAATTTGAACTATAAATTCACTCATTTTGCATCACAATATGGCAATCCGTCTGTATGCAGAGTTCTCCTGTAGTAATAAAAATGGTCAGACTGGTAATTGGTAGTTGTATAGAAGAGAAATTGTTACGTAAATAATACTGCCCTAAAAAATAAAAAAAGACCATATAAAGGGGTTGGAAATGGTTGAATTGTTGAAAATTGACATAACATCTTATATGAAAAGTTCTAGAATTACTTTAGAAATATTACTTATTTATTTTTTGGTTTTTCAAGAATAATTCAGAGATGATTTTGCTTTATAACATAAAATTACAAAAAGCTTTCTCTAACAGGATCACTTGTAAAAGCTAAAAGGGCATCTCTTACGGAAGTTAAGGTTTTTCAGCATAGCTGTCTTATACGCTGTCTTGTAGATTCGTTTAAAAACCTACTTATTTCGAAAATTAAACCTTAAAATAAAAAAAAGCAAAATTTAAATTTAAATCTTTTACACAGGTTTTAATTATTCTAATGGTAGAACCAGGCTACTGAAACTACAGTGCATTTGCCTACGTTAAACATTGGATAGAAGCTTTTTTCTAAAAAGGACCGAGGCGCCAGTTTTCCTACACGTAAACACATTATTAAATCGGCGAGGACAGATGAAGGACCACACAAGCGTACTCAAAACTATGTGTAAAGGCATAATAATTTGAAATTGGTAAGAAAAAATTAGCATGAAGTTTTTTTTTAGGGCTGAAATTTGTCCAACAAAGATTTTGAATAAATAAGAGCTAGTGGTTTTAGTGTCTCTTTTTATTAGGTGTTTGTGCACAGCCCCCTCTGTGTCTACCGTGTATGTCGCAGTAGTTATTTTACGATCCGGAGGAGAAATGTCGCTCAAACTAATCGAACAGATGGCGCCACGATAAGTTTTTCCATTGCACGCTATGTACGCGTAGAGTGTAATGGATCGTCCAAATTTTCGATCTCTGGTTATTACTGTCTGTCTGCATGTCTGTATGATTGTATGTTTGTTTATCTGAAAGTTGTAGCCACGTTAAATTTTGAAGGATTTCTCCAATCGAGTCAGTCTTTGACGCAGTTCTTAAATTTCCCAAAATAAAGGTTAAGTTCGTTAAGCACATATTTAGAACCAAAATTAAAGAATCTAGAGCATTTTCAAAATTTTAAAGTTTTTTTTAATTTTAGAAATTTTTGTTAAAGTTTCTTATAGATGGGTAGAAGACATGAAAATTATCAAAATAAAATTTTTTATTTGGATAAAAATTAGAAAATTTATGTACTTTTGAAAATGTTCAGAAAAATAGCAAAAATATTTTTCTGATAGATTAAGAAATTTCATTTTAAGTATTCGCTACATATAAAATGTATTTAGATACTATCTCAGTTAATTTTTTTGATTTGAGAAAAATTCTAAAAGTTAGAGTTTTTTCAAAATGTGAAAAAGAATTGTTCATGAGTTTTAAAAATTTTTGCCAAATTTTCTGGTACTTGACAACAAGACTTGTAAGTTATCCTAATGATATTTTCAAATTAATAAAAATTTAAAAAGTTATATGCTTTTCAACGTTTTGAAAACTTTCAAAAAAAAAATAAAATAAAATAAACAAAAATTTGTTTGAATAGGTTAAGAAATATTAATCCAAAATTTCTACTAGATATAAAATATATGTATTTCAAAACTATTCTCATGAAATTTCCTAGTTAGACAAAAGTTCAAAAAGTTGTATCATTTTAAAAAATATGCCATTTACGCATTTAACAGATCCATACGTTTAAAACGTTTTTAGTAGATTTGAACAATATTTACAAATTATCTTGATAAAGTTTTTCAAATGGACACAAATTATCAAGCGCGAAGCGCAAGTTTCATAATGAGTTATTATATTTTACTAAATATTATATTATTATATTCACTAAATATTATTAATGATTAAATTAATTATTAATAATAAATTAAAATGTGATAAAACCTTAAATTTGAATATTTTGGCAAGAGAATTATTTATAAGAATGGTTATTGTTAACTTCTGAAATATTTTCGTGACTAACTATATTCGTCCAACAGTTTAAAACATTTCCAGTGGAAAAAATTTTGTTTTTATGCGAAAGGTCCCAAATTTTGAATTTGTTTATCGAAGTTTAAATTGTTATATTTTACGAAATATTAATAAAAATGTATTCTTTTAAAGAATATCTGAAGTCGTCTTGGCGATTGAAGAAAATTTTAGTTTGAAAAAATCTCAAATTTTAATATTTGCCACAAGAATTGCTTACAACAATGTGTAATATAAACTTTTAAATTAGTTTTGTAATTAAATGTCATTCCTACATTAACATGAAGCCCTGTTAGCAAACAAAATATTGGGTTTACGGATAATAACATTAAATGCTAATTTTTTCATGAAATTTGTTTATAACAAATAAATAGAATAATGAACAACTTATTTGTATCCAATGAGTCGCTTAACAACTAAAAACTCTCAACGGTTTACCAGGTTCAGTGCCGATATAACACATAATAAGCATGCAGATTCACCTGGCTGGAATGCTTATTATATGCCGGATGCTTATTATATACTTAAAATATGTTTTCAATATTAAAAAATCGTTCCAAGTTAACGAAAAACGCAATTTTCAATTAATTAAAATAAATTCTAAAATTCTCATAAATTCTCAGAGAATTTATTTCTCGGTTATATTCTAATTATCGTTACCGTTCTCAAAGTAATATAACCGCCCTGGCGGATCGAAGGAACCGAAAGAAGCCTCTACAAAGTACCCGTAAAGATCCTATCGGGTCCCCATTCGATTCCTTTTGAAAAAATTAAAAAAAAACAGCAAGATCAACTTTTAAACTGTTAAAATTCGGATTCTGCGTTAAATTTTCTATTAGAAACTCACGGAGTAATCGCAATTCTTTTTTTTGCAGCGTTAAAAATTAAAAAAAATGTCATTAACTTCTGCTGAAGGTGATTTCAAGCGCATCCACAATAGCTCAAGTAGTATGTTGCGCGCGAAGTATAAAAATAAAATTCTCTCTCACTTGCACCGCAGCGTTTTTGTCTGAGGTTTCCACTGCGTGGCGTTAACATCCAGACAAAATTCTTAAAGTTACCGACGGAACGCTTATTAACTGCTACTAAAAGAAAATGCACTTGAAGCCGCCTTTGGCCCATGTAAATGACAGGTATTTAATTTTTTTAAGTTTTTAACGCTGAAAGAAAAAATATTGCGATTACTCCGTGAGTTTCTAATGCAAATTTTAACGTAGAATCCGAATTTCAACAGTCTAAACATTGATCTTGCTGTTTCTCTTTAGTTTTTTAAAAAGGAACCGAATGGGGACCCAATGGGGTATTTACGGCTGGTTTGTAGAGGCTCCTTTCGGACCCTTCGATCCGCCAGGGCCACTCAGAACTCTATGCATGGGGCTGGTGTGATCCAAAGAAGAACGCGGCAACGGATATTCAGCATCAGTCTGAAATCTGAAAGTCAGCTCGCTTCACGACAAAAACATCCGTGATTTTTGCTCGTAAATTCAGATTTATTCAATAAACTCACGAAGGACAGTCTGTTGACCGAGATGACCTAACGCCTTAAGTACGCAAATAAAATTCGAGGTTGCGTTTAGCGCCATAACAGAGATATCATGACCGGATTAAAAAATTGCGTTCGGCGAAAGCCATATTCTCAATTCAGTCTATAAAATAGCAAATATAACGTTGACTGAAAGACTTGTAAAGTGAACCCTCGTTAACCCTCGGATTGTCACATGCAGAAATTTTGCGACCTTGACACTATTCTTTTATCCCAACTTCTAAACTTTCAGTCATTTCGGTTTCGCGCAAATGAGAGTTCAGTGTATTTTAAAATTAAGGCCATGTCATGAGTGGGTCACGTAACCAGTTTCCTACCTTACCAATAGTTTTTTTATTTCCTAACTTATTTTCACACAAAGTACCACATCGAGTTGAAATTTTGGGATAATAAATAAGAAGCTATAAGAAAGGTGATTCTGGCCCTCAGATTTTAGAATTATGAAAATTTATAAGTGTGAAAATAAGTTAGAAATTAATAAAAGCTTCGGTAAGGTAGAAATCTGGTCGCGTGAATCCCTCGTCACATGGCCTTAAGGACATGTGATACTTCGTTGTTTTGTCAATCGGGTACAGTTCCCCGGCTTTTTTCCACAAAAATGAAAATGTTTAAAAACTGAATTCGAAAATGCTATAAAATATCATAAAGGACGTCCCTAAACTCTTTTTTGAGGGATCATAACAAAAAAATTGTATTGTGCTGAATAAAAATTTTATGCATGTGCATTATTTTGAAGTTAGGGCCATTTTTCAGCTCTCTTAACATAAATTTCGCGTAGCATCACTATATTTGGGTCTCTTTAAGAACACACTTCTTCGCGCATCGCATTCGCGCACACACGCCGTCCTGCGCCCGTGTCATTTGAGCAAGTTCCGTCCGCATCAAATGAAATTCATCTTCGCATTAACGTACTTTCTGGAATTCAATACTTACTATGAAACATTATAATCACTCATGTGGCTTTTACATTCGTTTTCGACCTTAAATCATAAATTAAGTTACTTAATGAATTTAAGGTTATCCCGAAAGTAACTTCGAATACATTTTAAGGTTTCTTTTTACTGTTGCAAATTATTAAATTTTGGATGATTTTAAATATTTAAAAATTATATTTCAGGTTTCAACTGGATATTCATGTACATTTTTCTGAGAACTATTGATGCACACATTCCAGGCGAATTAGTATTTAAT
>NC_046657.1:168649937-168652000 GCF_010883055.1 Belonocnema kinseyi
AACAGTATCCAAAACATCGATTTTTTGAAAAAAATATCAATTTATCACATTTATTGTCCACTTACGCCGACTAGGAGTTGTTTTTTGAAAAAAATGACTTAATTCGTGATCAGCGACCTCAAAAACCCCCAGTAAAGTATTTTCAATGTTTATAAATCGGTTGAAAAGCGTAAAACTTGATTTTCATGTCATTTTAATCAAATTTGAAGCAAATTTTCACTTTTCGCGATTTTCTGCTTTTCATCGCCGTATGGTGGGTTGAAATTTTTGTAAAAAAAATCAAAACATGGTTTTCGATGTATTTTTTCCCGTAGAATTCGATTCTTAAGTCAAAAAATAAAATTTTTCTTTATTTTTTTTTATTTAAAAAAACCATGAAAAAACCGTAAAAAATGAGGTTTTTCGAGCAAAACCCCATAAAAAAGTAGCTGGACCCTACTTTTTTATTGCAAATTCGGATTCAGCGTCGAAAAATACATAAGAATATATAGGTCTGGTCAACTGCACAGACACTTTTGTTTTTTTTGTGGGCCTGTGATATTATTATTCTTAAACCGGTCGGTCTGAAGGTTTCTTGTATTGGTACGGTAGAAACATTGCGTAAAGTCCGTTTCTAGTATAATGTCAACGAATGAGAGGATATATTACAGCTATCTCTACTTTCATTTAAAATAACTTATCCTTCTTGATGGATATCTTTAAAGATGATTTTTTCAGTACATAAAATACCGTAGAAGTAAACCATCATATTTAACTATCTTTTTATGTTTTGATTTGCATAAAAAGTTGCAGTTGGCTTTGCACTCCGGCGAGGGACAAAGCCAACCAAACGCAGCTTGTTAAAAACAGTTAAATTACTAAATCATTGTTTTGTTAATGTGATGAATACTTATAGAAATATGATATGAAATAGTTTCGAGCTCGAAATGAGAAAAAAATGGATCAATTTCCACGTCTTATTAACTTTAAAAAAATGATTGACTGTTAAGTGGGCGGCGCTGCCCCTCTTACCCTACTAACATTCAGTGGTGTATTCGTTGCCTGGCAGGGCCTGCCTGTGCCACGCAACTTATTTGTCGCACAGAAAATGTTCCTAGTTAGTAATAAAAGAGTCATTTGCACAATATTGAGAAATTAATTTTAAGGCAGAATCCAACCCACATTTAATACAACAAGGCACCACAAAAATCAATATATGGCAATAGATAGAGTATAAAGTGTAATATTTAAACTTTCCGAAACGCAATAAATTGTTACTGGATTTCCCAGGTCGTAAATTTATCTCGCTCTCAGGCATTTGCTTCTGCACTTCAAAAAATAAATAATTAAGAAATTGGTGATCAGATATTCGAAATATACCATTCTTTAAGATTCCTGACATATTTTATTTGTTTGAAGAAGTTTAAAATTCGAAGAGTTTTACTCAGGCAACAATATTATTGCTTACCAAATTTTTATATTTTTTAACCAAATTATATATTCACGTAATTGTAAAAAATTGCTTTTTATTGAATTAAAGAGTCCAGCACATCAAATATTGAAGCGGAGGGTAAACGTTTCAGCGTAAAAAAATAACTCTTTTGCGAATTTTTTTAACAGTATGGATTGAGAAAATGTGATTAAAACTTTTTGTAAATTATTAAGTATGCTTTTGGCAATAATCTGTAATGTTTTCATTTGCAAATATTTAAAACTAAGCCGGTGATAGATATTGTCCGAGAACGTCTTGAAAAGAAAAGCAATTTGCGGTGTTCACTGTATTTTAGTCGGAAATTATCGGAAATCAAAAACCATTTAAAAGAGGAGGGTCAATAATGCCGGTTTTTTGGCCATCTACAGATTGGCCTCAAATATGTTTTATTTTATTCATCTAACTAGGTCTCATAACCCCTTAAAAGGATTTTTCCTGAGAGTGATTTCATTTCAAGATATAGTCATTTTTAAGTTCGTATTTTACATGCGTTTTCGCACTTTCATTCAAATCATGCTAAGTTTCACATTGTTAATATTGCTCACGCAAGATCATACTTGGCCAAAAACTGCGCACGTATATGCGTTACAAC
>NC_046657.1:168652100-168656140 GCF_010883055.1 Belonocnema kinseyi
GGCTTTGCTGGATGAAGACGATGGTCAGACGCAAAAACAGCTCGCAGAACAACGCTACCAACAACAATTGGCCAATTTGAACCGTGCTCTGCGCCAAAAACTTTGGGCCTGTTTCCCTTCCCCTTTTCCAATAAGTTATCACCCTAAAGTACCCCTTCAAAATCAGCTCTCCCGATTTCAATGAGTGGGAGAAGTTTCCTGGGCAACCCGGTGTCACCGGACAGCTCAATTTGAAGTGATCGAATCAAGTTTTGTTTGTGTATTCCTTTTTCTTATCTAAATAATTGTTTCACTCGAAATATATACCGGTAGTTCTAATTTCGAATCAATTGTACCAGCTATCTACGTTCAGCAGTTTTCCTTGGTGAGGTAAAAATAAACTAAATTTGTATAGTATTTATGTTCCTCATTGCAATTTTCCTTTTTCTTCATTACCAACAGATAAGAAAAGCAAGGTGAGTTTTAACTCTTTGAACCGAGCAAGATCTCCACAACCCAACCTTGTAGTCACTCAGAAGATTGGGACTAAAATAACAAAAAAATAAAACGCCACATACACGGAAAAAATGTATATGCAAAAAAGTCACGAACTAGTAGCTAGGTCTCGGATATAAGAAAAATTCATTGGACATTGATGTAATTTCGTAAATAATCTACGAATTTTGAGAAAGAATTGACGAACACGATATGACAAATCTAAAGCCGCTTTTTTCCGTAAATAATTACAAAAATATTACGAATGATTGGGAAAAGTTTCACAGAGCACTCACGAGCTTGCCCGACAAATCTGGGAACTTGGACGTAGGTTTGTCTATACGTGGCTCGCACACACTCTGACCCACCCGCTCGGTGCGTATGTGCACGCGTATGTGTAGTATTGAATTCGTCGGATGAGTGGCTAGAATTTTTATTATACCTACATTGTTCAGCCTTGATGGCTGCACGAGTTTACGCACTCATGGTTTATGTTTAGAAACTGTCGAGTTCGAGGTTTCAAATCCTCAGAGTTGTGCGAATTTATAAGTATAAATTAAATCGCACAAATAAAATTTTTCCCTTTTTATATTCAAGTCTAAAATTTTCAGGAACTGTTCGTAGGAAATTCGAACTGTTCATAAAAAGTTCTAAATTTATTCATACATTTGTCATAGAATTAAGGATTTAATGTTTGATTTTTTATCCCGCATCCGAGACCTAACTACAAGTTCGTGCCTTTTTTACGGATAAAGTTTTAATAAATTTTAATAAATTTTGTAATAAATAAATTTGCTTCCCCTGGTGGACCGAAAGAACTGAATGGAGCCTCTAAAAATTACCCGTAAAGACCCCATTGGGTCCCCATTCGGTTCTTTATTTAAAAACTCAAAAAAAAAAACAGCAAAATCAACTTTTAAATTGTTGAAATTCGGATTCTACGTTAAAATTTGCATTAGAAACTCACGGAGTAATCGCAATACTTTTTCTTGCAGCGTTAAAAACTTAAAAAAATAAAATACCTGTCATTTACGTGGGCCGAATGCGCCTTCAAGTGCATCTTCTTTTAGTAGCAGATAATCGTTCCATCGGTAACTTTAAGAATTTTGTCTGAATGCTAGCGCCATACAGTGGAAACCTCAGGCAACAACGCTGCGATGCAAGTGAGAGAGAATTTTATTTTTAAACTTCGCGCGCAACATACTACTTGAGCTATTATGGATGCGCTTGAAGTCACCTTCAGCAGAAGTTAATGACATTTTTTTAAAATTTTAACGCTGCAAAAAAAAAGTTTTGCGATTACTCCGTGAGTTTCTGGTAGAAAATTATACATAGAATCCGAATTTCAACAGTTTAAAAGTTGAACTTGCTGTTTTTTGAGTTTTTTTTAAAAAGGGACCGAATGGGGACCCAATATGGGGTCTTTACGGGTACTTTGTAAAGGCTCATTACGGATCTTTCGGTCCGCCAGGGTCTTGTAAGAATTTGACGAGATTTTGTTGTTGATTGTGGAAATGGTAATTTTGGTTCAAAATTCTAAAAATTTTAATTGTACTGAGCCAAAGGATCCCAATTAAATCCGATTTCTCCATGCTATTTGTATGAGAAACTTTGAGTGATTTGGGCCACATATTAATATTAACTGATTTCGCTCAAATTTGGCGGAAATCATGTTTTTGGAAATGCAAACGAAATAGTGGAGGGGGTGAGACTAAAAAAAATCGAAAAATAAGGACCACCTTAATGTCGATATTTATTTCTGCTGTGAAAAATCGTGGCTCTTTTCCGAGCTATTTTCATGGGTCGCGTGCTGTGAACGAATATCAGTAGTAAATGAATTCATCAATAACCACTTTTTCATATGTGGTGAAGCCACGGCCGTCGAAATGATTTTTTTCATGGGTAGGCTCACCGATAATATGTTCAAAAATATAAATTTAAGATAGATATTAGGTTTATTTTATTATTCGGTTTAGGTATTTTATGGGTGGGCTCCGCCCACCCACCAAAATTCGTAGGTGGGCTCAAGCCTACCCAGCCCACACGGCTCCTACGCCCCTGGGAGAAGCATTAAGGGGAGGGTAAAGGTTTGCACTTTCAAAAAATCGATTTTTTTTTGTCATTTCTTATTGCCAAACATTTCCAGTATATACTTCAAAAATTTTAAGTCGATCTGAGTAAAACTCTCGACGTTATTGTCTAGTTAGTCTCCTGTCCTCTAGCGCTACAGCACTGATAGCTGCGGGCTTCTAAAACTTTAAATGCGTTTTTCTCAAAACTACTTTTTCAAAATCCGTGTTCGCTGCCATTTCAAAACTACTTTACCGATTCAATTTAAACTTGGTACACATATTCTACATATAAAATATATCCTTCATTGTTTATTTAAAAATTATTTCTTTAAATTAAGGGTATTTTCCACCCCCAAAATGGTGGAATTTTTCGTGGAAAGTAGCAGATTACACTTTAGATGACAATAAAAAATTTTTAAATGCAAAAAAAAATCAGAAAACTTTGGGGGGAGGATTTGATGATACTTCGACTAAAGGAGGAGGGTCAATAAGCCCGGTTTTTGAGCCATCTACAGATTAGCCTCAAACATGTTTTATTTTATTCATCTTACTAGGTCTCATAACTTTATATGTTAAAGCCATCATTTTTCTCGAGGTACTTAGCCTTCAAAATAGGGCTTATTTTTATACTTTATGAAAAACCGAGCGTATTATTTTAAGGCATTAATTTATTGTCATTAATTTATTTCTTATGTTATTTTTCTTAAGAAACATTTACTGCCGGTCTTAGCCACTTTGACGCCCTTGGGCAAAGAGGAGTGAAATTAAAATCAACCAAAGTCAGTGGAATAGGAAACAAAACGCTATCGTTCATGTGCGACTGCTGCTTCGCTACGTTCAACTGTTTTCCCCCTCCACATAGTATTCGCGTTTGTTGCCGATGCATTTAGCTATATTCTCCTTCATTCTTCTTCCATGTTTCGGCTTGTTAAAGAGTTCTTATCCACTGTATGTGATATTACTGCGTACATACATCTGTTCCAGATTATTTTATTGTAGTTTTATTTTATCAGTATCGACTAGTTTCATAGCGATTGTAAGTTTTTTGCACAAGTACTTCATAGGCATGAGAGGCTACACTTTTTTAAAATCCTTATTATTTAATAGTTCTGTACGTCAGTCTCAGATTCTCTTTATTTTTTCAGGTGAAATAATTACTTGCGAATTAAGTTTTAATTACCACTTATTATGCCGAAAAAAACAGTGTTCTT
Organism: Belonocnema kinseyi; assembly: GCF_010883055.1. Taxonomy (NCBI): domain Eukaryota; kingdom Metazoa; phylum Arthropoda; class Insecta; order Hymenoptera; family Cynipidae; genus Belonocnema; species Belonocnema kinseyi. Next base: position 168,655,858 of record NC_046657.1, read on the forward strand.
GTTACGGCAAATTCTTAAAACCAAAGAGTCATCTATCAGTAGTTCAGGATGAACCGGCATTAAATGTTCTTAAAACGTCTTTTAATAGCTCCATAACCATTCAGTCAAAGGTTTGCGATAGTTTTCGATGCTTTTCGATTAAAAAGCGTCGGATTACAGATACAAAAGAGATGAGTTCTTCTGAAAATGATTTATCAAATGTTTTAGAACCAGGTAAAAGTCAGATTTATAAAAATTCAGAATCTTCCAGTGAAGATGGAACTTCAGATTCTGACTGTAGGAA
>NC_046657.1:168656240-168657855 GCF_010883055.1 Belonocnema kinseyi
TCTATAAAATAATCGAAATAATCTTGGAGACATTTTTCTAAGAAAAGGTATATTAGTTTACAGTCAATCAGAACTTATGGTCGATTAGAGGCTAGGCACTCTACAATAGCCTTATTCGTCAGAATTGGTTTGGTCATCTGAAGATGATGCTGCTTCTCCTTCATTTTCCGACCAACACGATGCATCATTCACGTGACTTTCGAATTCACGTGAAGGTCTGGGAGTGTTTTGGTTATATCAAGAGTAACCAAGATACCACAGAACACTCGCAATGTGAGCGAAACATCCTACCACTCTTGCACCACTTTTGCACTGACAGTACCAACCACTTATCGGATTTGGTCCAGAATTAGTTTCTGTCCATAAGTTATACACATTAGAAGATGTATGCCGAGACTGGATTTGTACTCTTAGAATGCCTTCCTCCTGTTTGTGGACAAGAAGGGAGTACATTCCATCATCAGATAAATGTTCCTCGGTATATGATTGGGCTTGCTTCAGCTGATATACTCCGAGTGCGATGTATCGTAATTCATCAAGAGTTAACCTAGGAAAATCAGGTAGTGTCTCTTGCGTTATAGGAAGCCACGATGCCCTCCTTTTTTCCCATTTTTCCTTTTATGCTCGCTCTTGCAGGCGATTAGGCTGCGAAGCCAATCGCAACATTCGTTCAGCGATCAGATGATCATCGGAATTATCATGAATTCTAGGAGGTCGGAAAGCATTACAAAGGGCACAGACTATTCTGACGTAATTGCCGATGTACGGGATTTGACTATTTGGAAAAACATCACTTAAGGCTCTCCAAGTTTTTATCAACCCATTGACTGCTTCAACCACCCATCGGACTTTAGTAACGAGCCTTCATTCGTTTGCTTCAATCGTAGTGTGCTGTGATCCTTTTTGAAGAAAATGAGGCATTTTGGAAACGAATCCAAGATCTTCTAAAAACTTCAAGCAGTCCCGAAAACCGCGATCGACAACGATAACAGAGTTTGAGGGCATCCATGTACGCAGTTTTATTGAATCTTGTTTTAAAAGACTTTCAAAGATACTAGCGCCGTTGTTCTTGCCACCAGGAAAATACGGATCGAAAACATACACTATATATCCTTTCGTCGTTACTAACATCATGGGCTTGGCCAGATTCTTTCCTTTATGCATAGAATAAGTCCGCCTTTGAAAAGAGTAATTGCTCTACTCTTTTGGATAAACATGTATGTACCATCAACTACAAGGATCATCTTCTCCATTCGCAAATAGCGTTTTTGCCGTTGATGTAGTATGGTCCTTAATGACTGACTCGGGTGGTATGTGACCTATACCAAGATGATGAGGTACAAAGGAGGACCAGAGCTTTCCTTGCTGCCGTAATTCCTCTGCCAACTCTTCGTTTTTCTAAGCCAAAAATAGTTGATAAAATCGCATTGGAAAGACCTGTGCGCAACTTGATCAACAATAATGCAAGGCACAAACGCACAGAAGGACCTTTTGTCGAACGCACTTCAATTGGCAAGTACTGTGCAACGTCACTAAATTGATTTTTCGTCAAACCGGTGAGCCTATAATAATCTTTATCCTCAAGCGCAGATGGATCATCAAAATTCAACCCTGT